>NC_133326.1:178290954-178518454 GCF_042186555.1 Aquarana catesbeiana
GATCGCTGTATCTAAGTAAGTAATTGATTCCGGAAGGCCACAAGTACAGAAACTGTACCGTCTAGATCTGTTTTCTAGATCATTGTTTTGTAGATCCTGTATACACATAGTGTTTTGTTGGTTCTAGCAAAATTGGGATCCAGTTTTTGTTCAATTGCTTCTATGCTTGATCCCATGTCTAATGTCTGCTTTGATCTTGGAAGTGATATGCTTTGTCTCTTTTGCAAGGCCTTGATCATTGGGATACTTGGGACTGTCTATGTCTAGTATTACACCCCTTAAATCAGGACTTTGAGTCATAGTATTTTGGTGTCATCATGTCCTCTAGGGCAGTGGTCACCAACCTTTTTGGCACCGGGGACCGGCATTGTGGATGAAAATTGTGCCAAGGCCCGGGGGGAGGGGGGGTGGCGGTCTGGGTAATGATACCTTTTTCTGCACCCGATTTGTCAGAAAAAGGCTGGTGTTTGCACTTCAATCATCACAACACCATGGTTTATATGATGTCAGGATGATTGAAGCGCATTATTTTTATTATTATATTGTAATATAAAATTAAATAGTTCAACTCACCATAATGCAGAATCTGCCACCAGATGCAGCTTGCCACGGTGCCTATCACCAGATTGCCACTTTCCACATCGCCTGCCACCAGATGCAGATTGCCACAGCCACATGCCACCCGATGCAGATTGCCACATGCCACCTGATGCAGATTGCCACAGTCACATGCCACCAGATGCATATTGCCACATGCCACCAGATGCAGATTGCCACCAGATGCAGATTGCCACAGTCACTTGCCACATGCCACCATATTCAGAATGCCACATGCCACCAGATGGAGATTGCCACATGCCACCAGATAGAGATTGCCACATGCCACCAGATGCAGATTGCCACAGTCACTTGCCACATGCCACCATATGCAGATTGCCACATGCCACCAGATGGAGATTGCCACATGCCACCAGATGCAGATTGCCACAGTCACTTGCCACCAGATGCAGATTTACACAGCCACATGCCACCAGATGCTGATTGCACATGCCACTGTCTCCTGCCTCCTAGACGCAAATTCTCACTAAGCACAGAGGCAGTGCAGTGGAGTGCTGGGTTCTGCATGAGAGAGAACAGCGGTGATGTGGGGCGGGCGGTGAGAGATGATGTCCTCTTTCTGCTCCAGCTTCACTTCCAACAGTATACTGGCCGGGCTGTGTGGGCGGAACAGCGGTGATGCGGGCAGGCAGTGGGAGATGATGTCATCTTTCTGCTCGCCTGCTTCACCCCCACTAGTATACCGGCCGAGCTGTGTGGGCGGAAATGCGGTGTTGGCGGTGATCTCACTGCTCACCCGCCAAACCTCAGATGTGCAGACTTCGCGGCCCGCCTGTAAACCATGTAAAAAAAATTCACTTTGTGGATTGTATGTTTACTTTGCAAAGCAAATTTTCAATTAGCTTAGTGAAGTAGGTGATTCTGTGTTCACTTAATTTATCCAGTCATGTGCAACAGAATTTTTAAACAAAATGTTGTGTTTGGATAATCATCATGAACACAGCTTTAATCTATTTAGTAAGCTAAATGAATGTTCCCTTTGTAAGGTGAACAGCTTTTACTACTTGTATTTGTTAAGTTATGTGCTAATGGAATTTTTATACTTTGAGTATAGCTGGTTACCATTGCCAAGTTAAAGAAAGCTCTAACTTAACAATTGTAAAGACAGTCATTTTCTCTAATTTAATAATGAAAACTACCAAAAAGATGATAAGCACAGTTATATTGTATATGCTTTAAAAAAGAAATATGTACAAAAGCATTGTCAAACATCAAATTCAGAGATCCCTAGTTTTCAAAGATAGACAATAAATCATTAACAAAGCCTGCCTTATGGATCAACAACAGACCAATATCTGGCATTTGTTTATAGTAAAACTTATTTGACACATCTTACTAAAAGAATGATTGATACATATAAGCGATAAAGAGTAATAAAGAGTCCACCAAATATACAGTACAATTTAAAGTCAGAAAAAGGCTGGTGTTTGCACTTCAATCATCACAACACCATGGTTTATATGATGTCAGGATGATTGAAGCGCATTATTTTTATTATTATACTGTAATATAAAATTAAATAGTTCAACTCACCATAATGCAGAATCTGCCACCAGATGCAGCTTGCCACGGTGCCTATCACCAGATTGCCACTTTCCACATCGCCTGCCACCAGATGCAGATTGCCACAGCCACATGCCACCCGATGCAGATTGCCACATGCCACCTGATGCAGATTGCCACAGTCACATGCCACCAGATGCATATTGCCACATGCCACCAGATGCAGATTGCCACCAGATGCAGATTGCCACAGTCACTTGCCACATGCCACCATATTCAGAATGCCACATGCCACCAGATGGAGATTGCCACATGCCACCAGATAGAGATTGCCACATGCCACCAGATGCAGATTGCCACAGTCACTTGCCACATGCCACCATATGCAGATTGCCACATGCCACCAGATGGAGATTGCCACATGCCACCAGATGCAGATTGCCACAGTCACTTGCCACCAGATGCAGATTTACACAGCCACATGCCACCAGATGCTGATTGCACATGCCACTGTCTCCTGCCTCCTAGACGCAAATTCTCACTAAGCACAGAGGCAGTGCAGTGGAGTGCTGGGTTCTGCATGAGAGAGAACAGCGGTGATGTGGGGCGGGCGGTGAGAGATGATGTCCTCTTTCTGCTCCAGCTTCACTTCCAACAGTATACTGGCCGGGCTGTGTGGGCGGAACAGCGGTGATGCGGGCAGGCAGTGGGAGATGATGTCATCTTTCTGCTCGCCTGCTTCACCCCCACTAGTATACCGGCCGAGCTGTGTGGGCGGAAATGCGGTGTTGGCGGTGATCTCACTGCTCACCCGCCAAACCTCAGATGTGCAGACTTCGCGGCCCGCCTGTAAACCATGTAAAAAAAATTCACTTTGTGGATTGTATGTTTACTTTGCAAAGCAAATTTTCAATTAGCTTAGTGAAGTAGGTGATTCTGTGTTCACTTAATTTATCCAGTCATGTGCAACAGAATTTTTAAACAAAATGTTGTGTTTGGATAATCATCATGAACACAGCTTTAATCTATTTAGTAAGCTAAATGAATGTTCCCTTTGTAAGGTGAACAGCTTTTACTACTTGTATTTGTTAAGTTATGTGCTAATGGAATTTTTATACTTTGAGTATAGCTGGTTACCATTGCCAAGTTAAAGAAAGCTCTAACTTAACAATTGTAAAGACAGTCATTTTCTCTAATTTAATAATGAAAACTACCAAAAAGATGATAAACACAGTTATATTGTATATGCTTTAAAAAAGAAATATGTACAAAAGCATTGTCAAACATCAAATTCAGAGATCCCTAGTTTTCAAAGATAGACAATAAATCATTAACAAAGCCTGCCTTATGGATCAACAACAGACCAATATCTGGCATTTGTTTATAGTAAAACTTATTTGACACATCTTACTAAAAGAATGATTGATACATATAAGCGATAAAGAGTAATAAAGAGTCCACCAAATATACAGTACAATTTAAAGTGAAGCCATGTTTATGAGACCTGTAAGTCATCACCCTAACGAGTAGATCTCTCTATATATTGGACCTTGTCCCTGCAGAAAAGTGCTTTGCAATATAGATCTCAAAGCATACTTGAAGACATTTGTTGTTGTCAGGCCCGCTGCTGCTTGCATGTTTGCTTTGAGCAGATGCTTAAAATAGGTGCATTTCTACTTTCAATTGAATTGCTTGAACAAAGCAATGCAGACAGTTTGTTAGACATATAAGGGTTGATTTACTGAAGGAAAAGGTTATTCGCTTTGCAAAGGAATTTGCCCCAGAGCTTAGTAAATAAGATGTAGCTCTGCTGACTTCCATCACCCAATCATGTGCAACCAAATTGCTATTTTTAATTTTTTTAAATTTCCTTGCCCGTGATAGGGTATTCAATGCAACGTGAAACCTCACCACATTTACTATGCTCTGAGGCTAACTCCCTTGCAAAGTGCAATGTTTCCTGTAAGGCAAACAGCCTGTTTACCAGTGGTGGCTGGTGCTGCAAGCCCCGCTGGATGCATAGAGATTAGAGGAGCGGCGCCCCTGCACCCCTTATGGATGGGCCGTGCTGCTGTTTGCCTTTAGTAAATCAACCCTAATAAGTTGGGGAATACAATATAGTAAAATGTCTATAGATATCTAATTGCAAGTAGGAAACCCACAAACATACTATGACAGTCATCTAGACTGGGCCATAATCTCATGTCTATAGTGACAGGCAGGAACCTGCTGGCTAAGGGCTCTCTGGGGGAACATTGATCAGGCAACCCATGCTTATTGTATGTATACATTTAGATGGGCAGCACCAGCAGTCTCTACCTCATTCACATAAACTTTCTGGGCTGGCAGAGTCAAATATACAAGTATATGGGACACTCTGCTATGCTCTAAAGCTATTCTGCCACAACTATGGCCAGATCATGCTCACATGCCCAGGTACCCTCCTATCTCTACAGTCAGCCTAGTAACCACTAAGCAATGTCCTGACCAACCACACAACTGATGTTTCCCCTATGACCACATACCGTATATACTCGAGTATAAGTCGAATTTTTCAGCCCATTTTTTAGGCTGAAAAAAGCCACTTTGACTTATACTCGAGTCATTTAACTAAAACGCAAGTAATGGAGGAGAAAAGAGGGCGGGATCGTGCCTCTAGGTTCGCCGACGCCGTCACTAGTTTGCTGGGACCGCAGGTTTCCCCAGCAACCAGTGACGCTGCGTGCGTACGCCCGCCCCCTGCTTCTCACCGCAGGTCTCGGAGACGAAGAGAGTTCGCACTCACGGGCCGCAAATAGGGGTGTGACGTCACGTGCGCGCCCTGCCCCCCTGCTACTCGCAGTTTCCGGGTCCTGGCTTAGGCTTTCTTGCAGCTTCTGCAATCTGCCCCTCCTGCATTCAAGGTATGTAGTGATCACTAATGGCTGGGCATATTTTATTTTGTTAAAGGTCACGCTGATGGGCACCTTTTTTATGTTAAGGGGCACTCTAATGGACAAATTTTATTTTAAGGGGAACGCTGATGAGTATATTTTTAATGTGCACACTGATGGGCATATTTTCTTAAGGGGCACACTGATGGACACATTTTGTTGTGCCCATCAGAGTGCCCTTTAACATAAAATGTACCCATCAGCATGCACATTAAAAATATACCCATCAGTGTGCCCCTTAAAATAAAATGTGCCCATCAGAGTGCCCCTTAACATAAAAGGTGCCCATCAGCGTGACCCGTATTTTATGTTAAGGGGAACTCTGATGGGCATATTGTATTTTAAGAGCAACACTGATGGGCACATTTTGTATTAAGGGGCACTTTGATGGGCAGTTTTTACATTAGGGGGCACATTTTCTTGTGCCCATCAGAGTGCCCCTAATATAAAATGTTCCCATCAGAGTGTCCCTTAATATAAAATGTGTCCATGGGCAAATGTTATGTTAAGGGACACGCTGTTGGACATATTTTCTGTTAAGGGGCACTCTGATGGGCAAATTTTCTGTTAAGGGGCACTCTGATGGACAAACTTTGTGTTAAGGGGCACTCTGATGGACAAATTTTGTGTTAAGGGGCACTTTGATGGGCAAATTTTCTGTTAAGGGGCACTCTGATGGGCACATTTTCTGTTAAGGGGCACTCTGATGGACAAATTTTATGTTAAGGGGCACTCTGATGGACAAATTTTATTTTAAGGGGAACGCTGATGAGTATATTTTTAATGTGCACACTGATGGGCATATTTTCTTAAGGGGCACACTGATGGACACATTTTGTTGTGCCCATCAGAGTTCCCTTTAACATAAAATGTACCCATCAGCATGCAAATTAAAAATATACCCATCAGTGTGCCCCTTAAAATAAAATGTGCCCATCAGAGTGCCCCTTAACATAAAAGGTGCCCAACAGCGTGACCCTTATTTTATGTTAAGGGGCACTCTGATGGGCATATTATATTTTAAGAGCAACACTGATGGGCACATTTTGTATTAAGGGGCACTTTGATGAGCAGTTTTTACATTTGGGGGCACATTTTCTTGTGCCCATCAGAGTGCCCCTAATATAAAATGTTCCCATCAGAGTGTCCCTTAATATAAAATGTGTCCATGGGCAAATTTTATGTTAAGGGACACGCTGTTGGACATATTTTCTGTTAAGGGGCACTCTGATGGGCAAATTTTCTGTTAAGGGGCACTCTGATGGACACATTTTCTGTTAAGGGGCACTCTGATGGACAAATTTTGTGTTAAGGGGCACTCTGATGGACAAATTTTGTGTTAAGGGGCACTTTGATGGGCAAATTTTCTGTTAAGGGGCACTCTGATGGGCACATTTTCTGTTAAGGGGCACTCTGATGGACACATTTTCTGTTAAGGGGCACTCTGATGGGCAAATTTTATGTTAAGGGGCACTCTGATGGACAGATGTTCTGTTAAGGGGCACTCTGATGGGCAAATTTTATGTTACGGGACACTCTGATGGGCAAATTTTATGGCCGCTGACAGGCTGTATATAATGGACACTGGCAGGCTGTATATAATGGACGCTGGCAGGCTGTATATAATGGACGCTGGCAGGCTGTATATAATGGACGCTGGCAGGCTGTATATAATGGACACTGGCAGGCTGTATATAATGGACACTGGCAGGCTGCATTTCATGGGCACTGGTAGAATGTATATTATGAGCCCTAACACAGGCTGCTCTATGCAAACAGTCATGTCATCACATATCCTGTTAGAAATGGATCCCAATACTTCTACCGGTAATCCTGGACCAAAACAAAAACGCAGTTCATACGAAGCTGGTTTCAAACTTAAGGTTGTGTCAAGAGCGGAAGAAAGCAATAACTGTATTACAAGTAGGGAATTTTGTGTTAGTGAAAAACTAGTGAGGGACTGGCGGAAAATGAAAGCTGACTTGGAAAAGATTCCAAAGGATAAAAAAGCTTGACGTGGTTTAACAACTTCATATGGGGCTCTAGAGACTGAATTGCATAAATGGGTTATGGAGTGTCGTCAAAATGGTTACTGCGTAACACGCATGGGAATTCGCTTACGTGCCCTTCAAATGGCTAAAGATGACAAATTAAAAGCACCAGGCATTGAAAATTTTGTTGCGTCAGCAGGATGGTGTTCCCACTTCATGAATAGGTTTGGCCTATGTTTGTGGCAAAGAACAAAGATTTCACAGAAGTTGCCAAAAGACCTTGATGAAAAAGTGATGTCATTCCATTCATTCATCATAAAACAAAGAAGGATCCATAACTATGACCTGGGAGATATTGGAAATATGGATGAAACACCTATGACCTTTGATCTTCCAAGCAACAGAACCGTGGCAAGTTTGGGAGCCAAAACTATTTTTCTCAGAACCACAGGAAGTGAAAAAAAACATTTCACAGTCGTTCTGTCATGTTTGGCTAATGGAACCTGTCGCGGACACTGGCTGCAAGGACCTTTTTCTGTCCACATTCACCCCGTTATTTGGTATTTCTATATTAATCTTTTATTTTTTTGGACTTGCCCAAAGACTATTCTACCTCATTATCTAACCCCTTGTGTTAAATGTGTATAAAAAGGCTGTATTCTGTCCAATAAATCAGTCAAGATTCTACAAGCTATTATCGACTAGACTTGTATTTAATGCAGCTATAATATTATATCTCTCTGATGGTCATACTGGAGGAAGCGGTGTTATTGACGGAGGCACTCAGTGGAGTGTGGGATAGGATCCGTCACAATTGGTGGCAAGCTCTGGGATGCTTCCTCTTGCCTAGGCACACCCAAATCACCACCGGGACCCCCTGCTCCTAACAGAAGATGGAACATCACTACGCCAGACTCAAGCGCAGCACCTTGAAGGATCTCTTGGAAGCCCATGGAAAAGTCTCCAGCAACAAATCCAAAGCGACTCTCATCACCGAACTAATGGAGATTGATCAGGCCAGCAACCCACCAGCAGACACCTCAGAGGCGACAGAGTTCCAGCGTGACATCCAGTGGCGACTGGCCTTGTATGGTACTCACCCCCCGCAGGAGGTTATCAGTCAAGTGTTAACAGAGGTGTCCCAGCTGCGAATGGCTGAACTCCAGCGGGACCAAGGAGCGTCAGTTATGTTCAACCGGGAAGCTCCAGTGGCCCGCAAAAAGCTACCCTATGCCGCCTTCCGCATGTTTCAAGATGGTGAAGATGAGATGGATGTTTACTTGCAAATGTTTGAGAGGCAATGCGGTCTCCAAGGTGTCAATAAAGCAGATTGGGTCACGCTCCTGGTCAGCCGTCTCACAGGAAGGGCTGCAGAGGCGTACAATAATGTCCCTGATGAGATCAGCCAGGACTATGACCTGGTAAAAGAAAGACTATTGGCTCGCTTCGGCATTACTCCAGAGGCACACCATTTGAGGTTTCGCAACCTCCGCCGAAAGGAGAGAGAGCCTTACACAGAATGGGCTCATCAAATGACCCGAGCAGCGGAGAGTTGGATGACCGGGTGCCAAGCTGTTACCATGGCAGATGCGCTCCAGCTATTCCTCATGGAACAATTCTACGATTATACCCCACATGAGGTTAGAGACTGGGTAAAGGATCGGCGGCCAGTCACAGTAGATGAAGCTGCCACCCTAGCTGACCAATACATGGATTCAGGGCGGACTGTACAACCAGAGCCTAAGACCCCAGCCCGGCCTGTCCCTAACATTCCACGGAGCGTTGCCCCTCCACACCAGCCGTCGATCCCTGGCCCCACTCAGCTACCATCTTCACGAGGAAAAGGGGACCTCTGCTACAGATGCAACCAAGCAGGGCATGTTAGGAGGTATTGTCCGCAGAATGTTTCCCAGGACGCGCGGAACAACAGGCTCCTTAGACCTGCCCGGGCTGCTGCACACTGTCTGGAGAGAGATGATATGACTTACCCAAGCGAGGAGAATATTGGAATTCTACATGAGGCAGACCCTCAAAAAACTGCCACTACAGATAATCGTTTGTACCATCGACAAGCCATGTGGCTTAATGATCAGGCTGCCCAGGGACTGCGGGACACGGGAGCTACTATTACCCTGATACAGTCCCGAATGATAAACCCGGCAGAGCAGACGGGACGGTCTGTGGCTGTGCGGGTGGCCGGGGGAAATGTTATGCGGGTCCCCACTGCCAGGGTTCACCTTGATTGGGGTTCGGGGGCCAAAGAAGTGGAAGTGGGAATAATGCAGAACTTACCTGCAGAGGTTTTGTTGGGCAATGATTTGGGACGTTTAAATTCAGCCTTCTCCCTGGATGTATCCCCGGAAGCCTATCCTGTTACCACCCGCCAGCAAGCCCGGATGGAGGTGCGCTCCCTCGAGGACAGAACCCAGGTAAGACCTGTCACCCCTGACCTAGACTGTACTACCCCAACTATCCCTACCCCGACTTGGGCTTCTCCCCAAGAATTTGCTCAGGCAACTCTTTGCGACCCTTCCTTAGTTAGCTATAGGGAAAGAGCAGGATTGGACCCTGGGGGGTTGGAGAGGGAGCGAATAGAGTGGGTCCAGGGATTACTCTATCGGGTTACTGAGGGAAAGACAGCCTCCCATCCACCCAAGCAGCAGCTGGTTGTGCTGCAGAAATATCGTCATGACCTGCTGCGCATTGGGCATGACATACCCTTAGCCGGACACCTGGGGATGTCCCGGACCCTCCACCATCTGACTCAGTCTTTTTTTGGCCAGGGATTACAGGGGATGTCCGACAGTATTGCCGGACCTGTGACACATGCCAGCGGGTGGGTAAGCATGGGGGCCCGCTGAAAGCTCCCCTACACCCTTTACTGATCATTGATGAACCCTTTAGCCGCATTGCCGTAGACCTAGTTGGACCATTGCCCAGACCTAGTCCTTCTGGGAAGAGATATATCCTTACTGTGGTGGATTATGCCACCCGGTACCCGGAGGCCATTCCCCTGGCAAATATCCATGCAGAAACTGTGGCTGATGCTTTGCTCTGGATCTTTGCCAGGGTGGGTTTCCCTCGGGAAATCATCTCTGACCAGGGGACCCAGTTCACTGCTGAGCTCACTCAGCAGTTATGGAGGCTCTGTGGGATAAAGCCCCTACAGAGCTCTCCCTATCACCCCCCAACCAACGGACTGTGTGAGAGGTTCAATGGAACACTGAAACAGCTGCTTAGGACATTTGCAACCTCTCACAGGGATTGGGAGAGATATCTGCCACACCTTCTCTTCGCTTATCGGGAGGTGCCGCAGGAATCTACCGGGTTCTCCCCATTTGAGTTACTGTATGGGAGGTGGGTGAGGGGGCCCCTAGATCTAGTCAGAGCCCACTGGGAAGGGGGAATTGATCCCCAAGGGTCCTCTATCGTAGCATACGTTCTTGAGCTTAGGGACAGACTGAAGGAGCTCACGGACACTGTCCAGGAGAACCTTCGGGCTGCCCAAAGGCGGCAGAAACGATGGTACGATCGTACTGCTCGAAACTGCACTCTGGAGGTTGGGCAGAAGGTTCTTGCCCTCAGGCCAACCAAGCAGGACAAGTTACAGGCCACTTGGCAGGGACCTTACCGGGTTGTGGCAAAGCTCTGTGACACAACCTACCTAGTGGCTAAATGTTCGGATGAAAGAGTCCGACGGACCTTTCATGTGAACATGTTGAAAGCATACTGGGAAAGATCAGGAGAGGTAGCCGCTATATGTGCTCCAGCTGTGGAAGATTCTGAGAATCTTCCCCTGCTGGTGCTCCCGGAGCTAAATAGAATTACTGCAGGGATAGAGATGATAAAGCTTGACGACCAGCTAGGGCCAACACAGAGAGAACAAGCTAGACAGGTCCTTAGTCAGAGAAGGGAAATGTTCTCCACAGTCCCCGGGTACACTACTATGGCAGTGCACCGTGTGGAGACCCCGGGACAACTGCCGCTAAGACAGGTGGCTTACCGGATACCTGACGCAGTGAGAGAGGGGATGCGTCATGAGATTAAGGAGATGCTTGAATTGGGAGTCATTGAGCCATCCAGCTGCCCCTGGGCTTCCCCGATGGTCCTTGTACCGAAGCAGGATGGCACAACTCGCTTCTGTATAGACTACCGCAGATTAAATGAATGCACCACCACTGATGCTTACCCTATGCCCTGGGTCGATGATCTGTTAGATCGCATTGCTCGGGGAAAATTCCTGACAACCCTTGACCTATGCAAAGGATACTGGCAAATTCCTCTGGATGCGGAATCTATTCCGAAATCGGCGTTCATTACCCCATTTGGCTTATACCAGTCTAAAGTAATGCCATTTGGGATGAAGAATGCACCAGTGACTTTCCAGAGGATGGTAGACCAACTCCTTGATGGCCTCCAGGACTATGCTTGTGCATATCTGGACGACATTGCGATCTACAGTGATACCTGGGAGGACCATCTAGTTCACCTCGGTGTCGTGTTAGACCGGATCAAGGCTGCAGGACTAACCCTTAAGCCAGAGAAATGCAGCATAGGGATGTCCGAGGTCGACGACCCCCCGTACTAAAACCCAGGTCCTGGCGTTCCTCGGCACAGCTGGGTACTATAGGAAATTTGTCCCGCAATATAGTTCCATCGCTAAGCCCCTGACAGACCTGACTAAGAAGCACCTTCCCCGACAGGTACTGTGGTCCCCCGAGTGTGAAGCTGCCTTCCAACGATTAAAGAATGCACTAACTTCAGCTCCTGTTCTAGCTGCCCCTGACCCAACCAAACGTTTTTGTGTCCACACAGATGCCTCTACATTCGGGCTGGGGGCAGTACTGAGCCAAGTAGGACCTGATGGCGGTGAGCACCCAGTGGCCTACATCAGTCGGAAGCTGCTACCCAGGGAGGTCGGTTATGCAGCCGTGGAGAAGGAGTGTTTGGCGCTGGTGTGGGCTCCCAAGAAATTCCAACCTTATCTCTACGGACGATCTTTTACGGTGCTCACCGACCACAATCCATTAATCTGGCTTAATCGGGTCTCCGGGGATAATGGACGTTTGTTACGATGGAGCTTGGCACTGCAGCCCTACAATTTTACCATACAGTATCGTCCAGGAAAGCAGAATGGGAACGCTGATGGACTTTCCCGGCAAACTGAACTATAAAACTCTCCCGGACAGCCCCAAGCTGACCCGTGGTGGATCTAGTTGGGTCTGCCGGACTATGGGACAGGGGGGGCACTTTCGCGGACACTGGCTGCAAGGACCTTTTTCTGTCCACATTCACCCTGTTATTTGGTATTTCTATATTAATCTTTTATTTTTTTGGACTTGCCCAAAGACTATTCTTAGTTGTTTATTCTGAACAATACATGATTCTTGAAAGAGCTGATCACATTAACCTGCAGAGACGAACTGTCTGGTCACCAGGTCTGCCTTAAGTGTTGTGTTAATTAACATGTTAATTATATTATTGTTTTTTAAGTTTTTGCTAGAGGGGAGGGGGGAGTGTCCATGAATCAGCCCTACCTCGTTATCTAACCCCTTGTGTTAAATGTGTATAAAAAGGCTGTATTCTGTCCAATAAAATCAGTCAAGATTCTACAAGCTATTATCGACTAGACTTGTATTTAATGCAGCTATAATATTATATCTCTCTGATGGACATACTGGAGGAAGCGGTGTTATTGACGGAGGCACTCAGTGGAGTGTGGGATAGGATCCGTCACAGAACCAATCTGCAGTCTGTCATTATTTTTAAAAGAAAGACCTTGCCTAAAAAGGTCAAATTCCCACCACGAATTACAGTGCGCGCACATATTAAAGGCTGGATGGATGAAGACGGAACAAAAAATTGGCTGGAAGAAATTTAAGAACAGATGACCAGGAGCAGCCTTAAAGAAAAAAACATCATTGCTAGTTTGGGATATGTTTAGCAGACATGGGGGTAAGTCACACATGTGCAAGTCACAAGCAAGTCTCAAGTCTTAACCTTCAAGTCATAAGCAAGTCCCAAGTTACTGTGGCGAAAAGCAAGCAAGTCTAGTCGAGTCCTTGCTAGAAGTCAAGCAAGTCAAGTCAAGTCATTTATTTTGGTCAAGTCACAAATTAAGTCAAAATACCGATCTACCCCATTTCCATCCTTTAAATGAGTTAAAAGTCAGTTTTCAGGAAAGGTTTTGTTTTATTTTCAACATTAACAAAACTGCTTAGTGCTTTTTTCTTGGCATATTAAAGAAACACGTTGAATGCCCAAATAGCAGACAAGGAGCAGAACACTCAGCAATTAAATGGCCAACAAGCCTGAAAATAAGGTGTTGCACTAGTATTTACAGAACTATTTTTAATGTATTATATATATACGGTCCTAACCTAACCTTGTTTAAAACAGTGACACGTTTATCATTCCAGATTAGAATTTTACATTAGTGACTCATAGTGACACTTTTTGGGCACCAGTGACACCAATACAGTGACCAGTGCTAAAGTTTGCATTGATTTCAGCATGCATGGAGCACTGCAGTACATGAACTTTCACTGGATGTGGACTGTTTAATGAGTTTGTAGTACGCATGGAGCACTTAATTGCAATATGATTTTTATGTAATATTCACGTTGAGCACTTTGTTCTTCGCACAAGTAATAGTTAATTAGTGAAGGACTCAGGGAGGAACTGGTCTGGGACTGGGGGTCAGTGCAGTGACCGTCGCAGCGCAGGAGAAAAAAGCATAGAGCCGAGGAGGAGGAGAAAACAAGGAAAGAAGGTTTGTACCTACCTAGGTTTCATAGTTTTAGCATGTGCAATGATATTGATGATTGATTGCATCTGCAATCATATCTGCATCCTGCAATCATCAGTACAGGCCACTGGCCAGGGTCCTGCTAGCTGCTACATCACTAGTGCAGATTTGCAGAAGCTGCAGGTCTGTTTGATGCAGTGCCAAGCAAGCTAATGCTTCCCTGCAAAGTTTGCAGTGAAGTTTTAATTTGCTTGGCACTGCATCAAACAAACCTGCAGCTTCTGCAAATCTGTTTCCTCCTCCTCGGCTCTGTGCTTTTTCTTCTGCGCTGCGACGACCACTGCACTGACCCCCATTCTCAGACCAATTCCTCCCTGAGTCGTGTGACTGTCCCTGCTCCAGTGCCCCCTCAGTAGAAGAATAATAGTCTGCCATGACTTACTCTATGGCTGCTGGACTGGACTCCACTCAGATTGGGTCAGTCGGCTAGGCTTGGCTGGCTCCTTGGGCAACTTCCAGTTCCTTCTTCCTCCCCCACCGTGAGGCCTGCGACTCACGCTGCTGGCTCTGCACACTTGCACAGAAGCCCAGCCCCTCCCTCAGAGATCACTCCGCAGCAGGAGGGGGGCAGCGCCGCGGCCTGGCCTGACGGAATACAGAGACCTGTACAGCCTAGGAGGAAAGACTGCAGTGCAGTCATCATTAAATAAAAAATGTCTGCGGTGGCCAAGAACACTGCAAGCGCCGCTCACGGACACCTATCCGATCCCCGCCCACAATGTTAGCAAGCTGTATTTGTGCAGGCAGAAGCCGGGACTCGGGGGAGCTTTCTTTTGTGGGGGGGGCGGCTTTTGCCTAGGCCAAGACACAGCACTGGTGGTGCCAAGTCATTGCAAGTCATTGCAAGTCAAATAGCCCAAGTCAAAGTCAAGTCGGAAGTCATTAGTGGCAAGTCAAAGTCAAGTCGAGTCATTTATTTAATTTTGTCAAGCAAGTCGCAAGTCCTCAAACAAGTGACTTGAGTCGGACTCGAGTCAAGTCATGTGACTAGAGTCCCCCACCTCTGATGTTTAGAGCCCACACATCTGATGACATAAAAAAATTGGCAAAATCTTCTCGAGTTACTTTGGCCGTTATTCCAGGTGGGCTTACATCTGTATTGCAGCCGCTAGATGTGTGTTTAAATAAACCTTTCAAAGACCATGTGCAAAAGATGTGGCATGAATGGATGTCATCTGGTCAAGCCCGACTGACAAAAGGTGGAAATTTGATGAAGCCCGACATAGAATTGATAGCAACGTGGGTGCGTGATGCATGGGAAGAGATTCTGGAGGACATGGTGCAACGCGCCTTCAAGAAATGTGGCATTAGTAATGCTATGGATGGCAGTGAAGACAGTGCTTTGTTTGAGAACGACAGCAGTGACAGTGATGACTGCGAACTCAGTGATGATGACAATGTCTATGCTGATAACCTCACACCAGCTAATGCTGAAGCTCTGTTTGGACATACAGATTATGAGGTGGAATCCAGTTTTGAAGGATTTTAACTCTTGTGTTTTAGCTTCGTTGCTGATTGAGCTAAGGTTTTTGTACTTTTAAAGTTATTGTTGATACCATATAGTTTTTATTGACCCTCTTTTCCACTTACAGAGCTAGTTTACTGTTTTTTCTTTGAAATAAATATTCAAAAACACTGGTATCTATTAGGGATGAGCCGAACACCCCCCGGTTCGGTTTGCACCAGAACCTGCGAACGGACCGAAAATTCGCACGAACGTTAGAACCCCATTGACGTCTATGGGACTCGAACGTTCGAAATCAAAAGTGCTCATTTTAAATGCTAATTTGCATGGTATTGTCCTAAAAAGGATTTGGGGACCCGGGTCCTACCCCAGGGGACATGTATCAATGCAAAAAAAACTTTTAAAAACGGCCGTTTTTTCGGGAGCAGTGTTTTTAATGATGGTTAAAGTAAAAAAAAAAGTGAAATATTCCTTTAAATATCGTACTTGGGGGGTGTCTATAGTATGCCTGTAAAGTGGCGCGTGTTTCCCGTGTTTAGAACAGTCCCTGCACCAAATGTCATTTTTAAAGGAAAAAATCTCATTTAAAACTGCTTGCGGGTTTAATGTAATGTCGGGTCCTGGCAATATGGATGAAAATCAGTGAGACAAACGGCATGGGTACCCCCCAGTCCATTACCAGGCCCTTTGGGTCTTGTATGGATATTAAGGGGAACCCCGCACCCAAATTAAAATAAGGAAAGGTGTGGGGCCACAAGGCTCTATATACTCTGAACAGCAGTATACAGGCGGTGCAAACAAGACAAGGACTGTAGGTTTGTTGTTAAGTAGAATCTGTTTGTCATTTTGAACGGGTACATTTTTAACGTGTTTAGCTCCAGCCAAAAAATCTTTTTTAAGCTTTTTGGAAAACATAGGGAAGGGTTATCACCCCTGTGACATTTGTTTTGCTGTCTTTCCTCCTCTTTAGAAGATTTCACCTCACTTTTTGTCCCAATGACAAATGTTTTTTGAAAATTTGGGTTTTTTTGTGGAACAAGGATTGGAAAGCATCAGTGGAAATGTTTTTCCCATATTAACTCTTACAGGAGAGAATTTCCCTTCCTAGGGGTAGATTTCATCTCACTTCCTGTTGTCTCCTTCCGTTTGCAAGTAGGAGTCGTTTGTAAGTTAGATGTTTGAAAGTAGGGGCCTGCCCTATATACTCAGCATACATTTGGCCCTTAGGTGTTGTTGTGGCCACAACAACGTAAGCCCTCACAGGGCCCTGCTGTGAAATATTAGATCAAGAATTGTAATTACATGCCCCTGTTGAACAGGGGCAGAAAAACTGGGCCTTTGGTGGTGGTGGTGGTGGTGCTGGTGCCACAACACTGTAAGTCCTCACTCGCTCTTGGTGGGTGCAGAAATGGGCCCTGCTGTGAAATATTAGATCAAGAATTGTAATTACATGCCCCTGTTGAACAGGGGCAGAAAAATTGGGCCTTTGGTGGTGGTGGTGGTGGTGCTGGTGCCACAACACTGCAACCCCTCACAGACACTCTAGTTGGAACGCAGGAACGAGCCCTGCTGCAAAGTATTGCATCAAAAATTGTAATTACACGCCCCTGTTAAACAGGGGCAGAAAAATTGGGCCTTAGGCACTGGTGCTGGTGCTACAACACTGCAACCCCTCACAGACACTCTAGTTGGAATGCAGGAACGAGTCCTGCTGCAAAGTATTGCATCAAAAATTGTAATTACACGCCCCTGTTAAACAGGGGCAGAAAAATTGGGCCTTAGGCACTGGTGCTGGTGCCACAACACTGCAACCCCTCACAGACACTCTAGTTGGAACGCAGGAACAAGCCCTGCTGCAAAGTATTGCATCAAAAATTGTAATCACACGCCCCTGTTAAACAGGGGCTGAAAAATTGTGCCTTAGGCATTGGTGGTGGCGCCCAGAACCAAAAATGTTCTTTCAAGCTATCAGCGTGATGATTGAGGAGGAAGAGGATAATTACTCAGGGATAGTCACTCAGCATCAGCATAGGCAGTCTTTGAAGGGATCTGAGATTTTAAAAAAAATTATTCGGTTACATCAGCATCAGGTGCTTGGTAGCTGGTGGTGATCCAAGACTGATTCATTTTTATGAAGGTCAGTCGATCGACCGAGTTGGTGGACAGACGCACCCTGTGATCGGTTACAAAGCCTCCAGCAGCACTGAATGTGCGTTCCGAAAGAACGCTGGATGCAGGACAGGCCAGTAGCTCAATTGCATACTGTGCAAGCTCTGGCCAGTGATCCATCCTCAAGACCCAGTAACCCAGAGTATTTTCGGTGGGAAAGGTGTCCAAGTCTGATCTTGCCCCTAGGTATTCCTGCACCATGTAAAACAGACGCTGGCGATGGTTGCTGGAACCGATCATACCTTGGGGCTGCGGACCAAAAAATTGTCTGAACGCATCGGTCAGACGGCCACCTTCTCCACCGCTCCTTCTTTGACTGACCGAAGCCTCAGCAACACGTTGTCCAGAAACAGGAGTTTGTAACCTCCCAGTCTCTGGGAACGCATTGCACATACCTTTCTGCAAGGCCTCCCTAAGATGTTTCATCCTCTGCTCCCTCTGCGATGGCAAGATAAGGTCCGCAACCTTACCCTTGTAACGTGGATCAAGGAGGGTTGCCAGCCAGTATTGGTCCTTCTCCTTGATACCACGAATAGGAGGATCCTTACGCAGGCTTTGCAGGATCAGGGAGGCCATGCAGCGTAGGTTTGCTGAGGCATTCGGTCCGGAGTCCTCTGGGTCACTAAGGACGACATGGTCCGCAGCCACCTCCTCCCAGCCATGTACAAGTCCATGTGTTTCTTGGGACTGATCCCTTAAAGACTGCTGCTGATGCTGAGTGCCAGGCTCCACCTCCATACTGACACAATCTTCCTCCTCCTCCTCCTCCTCCTCCTCCTCCTCCTCTTCCTGTGTGATTGGCGGGCATGCAGAAACACTGTCTGGATAAAGGGGGCCTTGAGAGCTAAGGAAGTCCTCCTCTTCCTGCCTCTGTTCTGCCTCAAGTGCCCTGTCCATTATTCCACGCAGCGTGTGCTCCAACAGGTGGACAAGGGGGACAGTGTCACTGATGCATGCACTGTCACTGCTCACCATCCTCGTGGGCTCCTCAAATGGTGACAGGACAGTGCATGCATCCCTGATCATGGCCCACTGGCGTGGGGAAAAAAAACAAGCTCCCCTGACCCTGTCCTGGTGCCATAGTCGCACAGGTACTCATTGATTGCCCTCTGCTGCGTGTGCAGCCACTGCAGCATGGCCAACGTTGAGTTCCACCTGGTGGGCATGTCACAGATTAGGCGGTTCTTGGGCAGGTTAAACTCCTTTTGGAGGTCCGTCAGCACTGGCATTATATGACCGGCGGAAATGCACACAGACTTTCCTGGCCTGCCTCAGGACATCCTGTAAGCCCGGGTACCTGCCCAAGAACTGCTGCACCACCAAGTTAAGGACGTGAGCCAAACAGGGCACATGGGTCATTTGTCCCTGTTGGAGGGCAGAGAGGAGGTTGGTGCCATTGTTGCAAACCACCATTCCTGCCTTAAGTTGGCGTGGCGTCAACCACCTCTGAACCTGCCCCTGCAGAGCTGACAGAACCTCTGCCCCAGTGTGGCTCCTGTCCCCCAAGCACACCAGCTCAAGCACCGCATGGCATCTTTTGGCCTGCGTACTTGCGTAGCCCCTTGAATGGCTACGGAGCACCACTGGTTCCGAGGACAAAGCACAGGAAGAGGCCATGGAGGAAGAAGAAGAGGAGGGGGTGGAGGAGAGAGGTGTGTCACAATCATTAGCATTTTGGAGGCGTGGTGGCGGAACAACCTCCAACACTACTGCACCTTGTCCTGCATCCTTCCCAGCTGCCAGCAGAGTCACCCAATGCGCCGTGAAACTTAAGTAACATCCCTGTCAATGCCTGCTGGACCATGAGTCAGCGGTAATATGCACCTTACCGCTGACCGCCCTGTCCAGCGAGGCATGGACATTGCCTTCCACATGCCGGTAGAGAGCCGGAATCGCCTTCCGTGAGAAAAAGTGGCGTTTAGGTACCTGCCACTGAGGAACCGCACATTCCACAAACTCACGGAAGGGGGCAGAGTCTACCAACTGAAAAGGCAGCAGTTAAAGTGCTAGCAATTTTGCCATGCTAGCATTCAACTGCTGCGCATGTGGATGGCTGGGAGCAAACTTCTTTCGGCGGTGCAGCAGCTGGGGCAGGGAAATTTGCCTGGTACAATCTGACGTCGGTGTACCAAAAGCAGATTGCCCACAAGTACTTGGCTGTGACACACCTAATTCTACACCTTCATTCCTCTCAGTGCAGGTCTCAGAGAGGACTGAAGGTATAGTGGGGTTGGAGATCTCAGCTGATGAGAAGCAAGGAGAGGTCCTCTTTGTTCTTTGGTGTGGGTCTTTTAGATACGCTTGCGAACGAACTGCATGGCAGGTCAACATATGTCTGGTCAAGCATGTGGTACCCAAGCGGGAGATGTTTTGGCTTGAGACATATGTTGCAAATAGCAGCGGTGCGATCTGATGCACTCATCTCAAAAAAGGCCCACACCAAAGAACTTTTTGAATAACGCGCAGAGACTGCAGCGCCCTGCACATGTGGAGCTTTGGGGTGTGATGCAGTCAATGTGCTGCCCTTAGGCTGGCCCCTGGAGGGCATCCTGCCTCGTTGGTGATGTGCCGCCTCCTCCTCCTCCTCCTCCTCTCTCCTATCAGGCACCCACATTGAGTCAGTAACCTCATCATCCCCTCCCTCCTCATCACTGGAGCAAACCTGGCAGTATGCTGCAGCAGGGGGAGCATGACTGCCAGATTGCTGTCCTTCTTGGGCATCCCCTCTGTCTGCGCTCATGTTACTGCCTTCATCGAGCTCAGTATCATCATCAGAGCCTTCCAAACGCTGGGCATCCTCCTGGAGCATGTACCCAACACTGTGGTCAAACAGTTCGAGGGACTCCTCAGGAGGACATGGTGGGGCTAGGGAAGGAGTCACTGATGACATTGAGCCGAGGGAATAGGCCGCTGCTTTGCCAGACAAAGTACCCTGGGCATGGGTGAGAGAGGATGAGGAGGATGAGGACGGCTTGGTCATCCACTCGACCAAGTCTTCCGCATGTTGTGGCTCAACACGGCCAGCTGCCGAAAAAAAGCCCAAGCATGTCCCACGGCCACATGCTGATGAGGATGCACCGTCTCCATGACCAGCACTAGACACAGAGCCTGCTTGCCCTCTCTTATTGGCTTGTGACTGTCTGCCTCTCCTTCTTGGCCTTCCAGACATACTAATGGCCTGTAGCTGCACTAAGCTGGGATATGTAATCAACTGCCTGCCTGTAGTATGAGAACACCACCAACCTTCTACAGGTAGCTTTAGCTGAACACTGTGAGGTGGACGCACCCCACTAACTTGTAGGTTTAGCTGAACACTGTGAGGTGGACGCACCACACTAACTTGTAGGTTTAGCTGAACACTGTGAGGTGGACGCACCACACTAACTTGTAGGTTTAGCTGAACACTGTGAGCAGGATGCACCCCACTAACTTGTAGGTTTAGCTGAACACTGTGAGCAGGACGCACCCCACTAACTTGTAGGTTTATCTGAACACTGTGAGCAGGACGCACTGCACTAACTGTAAATAGTCTAGCTGCCTGACTGTGGTACTAATAGGATCAAAAGAACACCATTAATTTTCTTCAGGTAGCTGTATATACTGTAACAAGACAAGCCTGCCTGTCAGTAAGAAGATAACAGGAACGGATCTAGCTGAACACTGTGAGTAGGACGCACTGCACTAACTTGTAGGTTTAGCTGAACACTGTGAGGTGGACGCACCACACTAACTTGTAGGTTTAGCTGAACACTGTGAGCAGGACGCACCCCACTAACTTGTAGGTTTAGCTGAACACTGTGAGCAGGACGCACTGCACTAACTGTAAATAGTCTAGCTGCCTGACTGTGGTACTAATAGGATCAAAAGAACACCAGTAATTTTCTTCAGGTAGCTGTATATACTGTAACAAGACAAGCCTGCCTGTCAGTAAGAAGATAACAGGAACGGATCTAGCTGAACACTGTGAGGTGGATGCACCACACTAACTTGTAGGTTTAGCTGAACACTGTGAGAAGGACACACCCCACTAACTTGTAGGTTTAGCTGAACACTGTGAGCAGGATGCACTGCACTAACTTGTAGGTTTAGCTGAACACTGTGAGCAGGACGCACTGCACTAACTGTAAATAGTCTAGCTGCCTGACTGTGGTACTAATAGGATCAAAAGAACACCAGTAATTTTCTTCAGGTAGCTGTATATACTGTAACAAGACAAGCCTACCTGTCAGGAAGATAACAGGAACGGATCTAGCTGAACACTGTGAGCAGGACGCACTGCACTAACTTGTAGGTTTAGCTGAACACTGTGAGGTGGACGCACCACACTAACTTGTAGGTTTAGCTGAACACTGTGAGCAGGACACACCCCACTAACTTGTAGGTTTAGCTGAACACTGTGAGCAGGACGCACTGCACTAACTGTAAATAGTCTAGCTGCCTGACTGTGGTACTAATAGGATCAAAAGAACACCAGTAATTTTCTTCAGGTAGCTGTATATACTGTAACAAGACAAGCCTGCCTGTCAGTAAGAAGATAACAGGAACGGATCTAGCTGAACACTGTGAGGTGGATGCACCACACTAACTTGTAGGTTTAGCTGAACACTGTGAGAAGGACACACCCCACTAACTTGTAGGTTTAGCTGAACACTGTGAGCAGGATGCACTGCACTAACTGTAAATAGTCTAGCTGCCTGACTGTGGTACTAATAGGATCAAAAGAACACCAGTAATTTTCTTCATGTAGCTGTATATACTGTAACAAGACAAGCCTGCCTGTCAGTAAGAAGATAACAGGAACGGATCTAGCTGAACACTGTGAGCAGGACGCACTGCACTAACTTGTAGGTTTAGCTGAACACTGTGAGCAGGACGCACCGCACTAACTTGAAGGTTTAGCTGAACACTGTGAGCAGGACGCACCGCACTAACTTGTAGGTTTAGCTGAACACTGTGAGCAGGACGCACCGCACTAACTTGAAGGTTTAGCTGAACACTGAGCAGGACGCACCCCACTAACTTTTGTAGGTTTAGCTGAACACTGTGAGCAGGATGCACTGCACTAACTGTAAATAGTCTAGCTGCCTGACTGTGGTACTAATAGGATCAAAAGAACACCAGTAATTTTCTTCAGGTAGCTGTATATACTGTAACAAGACAAGCCTGCCTGTCAGTAAGAAGATAACAGGAACGGATCTAGCTGAACACTGTGAGGTGGATGCACCACACTAACTTGTAGGTTTAGCTGAACACTGTGAGCAGGACGCACTGCACTAACTGTAAATAGTCTAGCTGCCTGACTGTGGTACTAATAGGATCAAAAGAACACCAGTAATTTTCTTCAGGTAGCTGTATATACTGTAACAAGACAAGCCTGCCTGTCAGTAAGAAGATAACAGGAACGGATCTAGCTGAACACTGTGAGCAGGACGCACTGCACTAACTTGTAGGTTTAGCTGAACACTGTGAGCAGGACGCACCGCACTAACTTGAAGGTTTAGCTGAACACTGAGCAGGACGCACCCCACTAACTTTTGTAGGTTTAGCTGAACACTGTGAGCAGGACGCACTGCACTAACTGTAAATAGTCTAGCTGCCTGACTGTGGTACTAATAGGATCAAAAGAACACCAGTAATTTTCTTCAGGTAGCTGTATATACTGTAACAAGACAAGCCTGCCTGTCAGTAAGAAGATAACAGGAACGGATCTAGCTGAACACTGTGAGGTGGACGCACCACACTAACTTGTAGGTTTAGCTGAACACTGTGAGCAGGACGCACTGCACTAACTGTAAATAGTCTAGCTGCCTGACTGTGGTACTAATAGGATCAAAAGAACACCAGTAATTTTCTTCAGGTAGCTGTATATACTGTAACAAGACAAGCCTGCCTGTCAGTAAGAAGATAACAGGAACGGATCTAGCTGAACACTGTGAGCAGGACGCACTGCACTAACTGTAAATAGTCTAGCTGCCTGACTGTGGTACTAATAGGATCAAAGGAACACCAGTAAGGGCCTCGACTTATACTCGGATTGACTTATACTCGAGTATATACTATATTATTAAAATGTTCCTAACTGAAAAAAAAATTGCTACAATCATGCCTTGCTGTATATCTTAGATGTAGCTACACATAAATTCATCCGCCTTTATTCTTTGTATGTAACAATATACTCCAGTTTTGGAGCTGTTTTTTTCTTTTTATCACAGCAAGGGGACCATTATTACTAGTATAGTTTATTGCTTATAGTAGCAGTAAATAGAAAATGGCTCACCGTGGAAACATTAATTCATTCAAGCTTGTTGAACACTGAAGTGCTTGATTTAGTTTTCTATGCTGTAACACAAAGCCATTGTTCCATAGTTATTGTGTTACTTCTCCTAAAGATATGCCAGAAACAAATAATGTATTTTCTTATAAGGTTTTAAGTAGAACTTGTTTGTATTTGACAACAGTTAAGCTTGAACATAGATTAGAATACCCAGTGGTAGAAAAGTGATTACTGGTACCCTTGTGAACAAAAAACAAATGCATATTATTCTACTATCTTACACATTTATGATGATAATGCAGAGTGCTATAACCCATCACAATCATATTTCATTTTATGGCAGCTTGATTAAAAAAAAAAAAATCAGTCCTGATTGGTTGGTTGTTACTTTGCATACTGATGTTTATTAAACAGGCCTAGAAAAATCTATATAAATGTTCAATGAACTTACTTTTTCCTAATTCAATTTCAGGTAAAACCCAAGTCATGGGTGAAATTAAAATTGCCCTGAAAAAAGAAATGAAGACAGATGGAGAACAGCTGATAGTGGAGATACTACAGTGTAGAAATATTACGTATAAATTTAAGTCTCCAGACCATCTACCAGGTATCTGCATTTTTTAAGCTTTCACATTCATTAGGTTAAATAAATAACTTACATGAACCAAGCGAGTCAATAAAATCTTGCAAACTGAAATTGGGTAACACATGTATAATGACAGTGATTACTAAATCCCAAAGTAATTTAGAAAATATTCTTGCTATAGGTGGACAGCTTGAGCTGGCCATAGATGTTGTTATGGCCAACAAGCCTTATTATTGGATAGCGTAAGCTGCTAATGGAATAGGTACAAACAATAGGGAAACTCACTTCACACATGATGACTTTATTGTAGAAATGATGTCCTGCATACTTTACCCAGGTCATTTATTCCATAAGTAATCAAGGGGAGATGAAAATATCAGTCTTAGAGGTTGCACCTTTAAAAATAAGCCAGCAGTTTCCAAACTTAAATATTGATTAATTTGCTTGCTGTAAGCTTGTATTTTTCCACTGTTTGCCTTTGTATGGGCTTATTAAAGCTGCTTCTCTTTTCTGCTGTAAGCCAGAATCAACATACTGACACATTAAATATCTTTGATCCTAATTTATCCTAATTTGCTGGATTTGGTTTGAATAAACGTTGTACTACTGTACCTAAGATTTTATACTTTGGTTGGCTGGGAAGTCATAACTTTGTAACTGTCCTGTTTGTTTTCAGTAAATGTTCTATATTACACATTTTTTAATCCCTTCTTAACTTCCGCATCTTAAATGAAAGCTAAGCTCTAGGTAGATATTGCAAAAGTTGACAAACTTGACTATATAACAGCCTTTTTGTATTCTTTTGCATATCAGCACTTAAAAAGAGAGGAAGGAACAGTACTGTAAACCAGTCATGTTCTATTGCATTTCCAGATTCCAATGGATTGCACAGGAAAAATTCTCACAGGGGCTGTCCACAGAGATTGCCTCAGAGTACTTCTGCTCTTTCATTGTCCAGTCAGCAGGCTGGGGCAGGGACACCATAGTGGGCCCAATTTTTGAAACGTTATTGGTACCACTTTACGATCAGTAGTAAAACATCTCATAACTCCCATCAGTATCCTTAACAACTAGTGAATAGCTGATTGTTAAGAATGCAGCATCCACCATATCCTTAACAACCATGACTCATCTAATGTCAGCGGGATTCCCTGCTGGCAGCAGAATGTAAACAAAAGAAAATCTGGGATTAAAAAGTTTTAAAAAAAGCAATGTGGGGTCCCCCCAAATCATACCAGGCCCTTCGGGAACCTCATGCCAACAATTAAATGTGAGCCAGGAGCCTCCTCAAAAAAATCTATACCAGACCCTTATACGAGCATGCAGTCCAGGAAAGGGGCAATGAGCATGTGCCCCCCTCCTGAACCATGCCAGGCCACATGCCCTCACCTCAAGGGGGGGAGTCCCCCCTAAAGCACCTTGTCCCTATGTTGATGAGGACAAGGGCCTCTTCCCCACAACCCTGGCCAGTTGTTGTGGGATGGCGGGGTGTGACTTATCAGAATCTGGAAGTCCCCTTTAACAAGGGGGTCCCCAGATCCTGCCCCCCTCCATGTGAATAGGTATGGGATAAGGGATCCACCAAAAAATGGCCAAAGTTAATAAATACCTGGATCCAGTTTCTGACAAGTCCTTTTTTAAAAAAGGAAAAAATAAAATAAATGTTCTCTAAAGTAAATCCACTGTCAATCATGATGAACAACACCCACTGACCCACACACTAATAAAAAAACCTACTGCACTGTGGGACATGCTGGGTCGATCACATCACAAGGGATTGGGGTCACCCAGTGACATAACCAAGTGACCCTTCAATTTTTTTTGGTGGCAGGTAAGAAGTGGAGCTCTCAGTTGGAAGGAGCGAAATGTCAAGTGTGGGCCAATTTTTCTTTTTCATGCAGGTCGACAGGCAGCATTTGATGCTGGATTTACTTAAAGCGGAGTTCCACCCAAAAGTGGAACTTCCGCTTTAAGTGAAGATGACCCCCTGACATGCCAAATTTGGCATGTCATTTTTTTGGGGGGTGGAGCAGATACTCTCTTTTTAGGGGCATCCAGCTCCCACTTCCTCCCGGGGCTCTGCGAGCCGGAAGGAAGTTCGCCTCTTTCCCTCCCTTCATGCAATCTTCTATGATACAGGTCCCAGAAGATTGCCAGGTCAATTACAGCGTGCTGTGCGGCTCATGCATGTGCAGTGCGTGCCCGCTGTGAAGCCACAGCCGGGCACCCACAGTCACAATGCCGACACCGAGGAGAGGAGGGGGAGAGGAGTGGGGCTGAGTTCACCCGCATCGCTGAACCATGGGACAGGTGAGTGTCCGATTATTAAACTTTAGCAGCTACACTTTTTGTAGCTGCTGACTGTTATATGGGTGGAACTCCGCTTTCATTTTCTAATGTCGGCTTTTATTTTGTTTACATTCTTCTGTCAGCGAGGAATCCCACTGACAGCAGATGATTCATGGTTTTTAAGGACATGGCAGGTGCTGGCTCCTTAACAGCCAACTATTTACTGGTTGTTAAGGACACTGGCGGATTCTGGCACCTTAACAACCAGCTGAAAACTCATATGTGCCTGGCCCACTATTTATTAAATGTATGCATTTATATATTAATTTCCTTTAGTGAATTAATATTTATATATATATATATATATATATATATATATATATATATATATATATATATATATATATATATATATATATATATATATACAGTATATATATATATATATATATATATATATATATATATATATATATATATATATATATATGCTCTATTTACCAAGTTTTTGCTTTTTTGCGGTAAATACTGCAAAAAACGTATAGTGAACTGACATTTTCGGTGTCGCATGTGATATTTGGGAAAAATGTGTCAAGTGACCCAAATACTGCACTCAACATGCTTTAGTGAATTGAGCCCAGTATACCTTACCTTTCACAGAGAAAGTGATGTCACTCTTCTAGCATTGTAGTGTGCAGGGCTAGTGATTCACAAAACTGGTTGGGCAGAATCAATAATGTTTTGGGCAAACTATTTCACATATATTTTTTTTTCTTATATAGTTGTTTGGCTAGTGTTGTAAGGTTATTCTGGACCTGTGCCCTGAGAACATAAACAGCTAACTAGTTAAATGCCCAGTGACCATTATTTGTGTGTGAACTCTTAATTACATTAAGCTCCATAACTTTATAAATAGCTCATTACTGGATGGGTAAGACATAGCTGGTCAGAATAACAATAGTCCCCCAAAATACTTCATATTACCTTATTAATTCAGTGCATGTTGTGTGAGTGTTAATGTGTGGTGGATGTGACAGATTTGTATAGCTACATAGTATAACCAAGCACTCCCCTGTAATAAGTGTACAATGAATTTAAAACGTTACAGGCAGAAGCACATGAGAAGCAATAGTAATTCCCTTCATCCACATAATAATTTTTCAGATCTGTATGTGAAACTCTACGTCATTAATATAGCAACTCAGAAGCGAATAATAAAGAAGAAAACCAGGGTCTGTAGGCATGATCGAGAGCCTTCATTCAATGAGACATTCCGTTTTAGCATGAGTCCTGCTGGACACTCACTGCAGGTAAGGCTGTAATTTTCTTCATATTGACATTATGATCACCTATAGTGTATGGTAACTAAAAATAAATTATATGCACATTATGTAAAATAATTATATTCTTTCTCAAGTACATTTTGAAATTGTTAAAGCTTGAAATAACTGCCCGTGTTGCTTCTTCTCTATCTTATGTTACTTTGTCACTGAAATATTGCATTTCTCATAGTTTTCATATTTAAAGTGGTTGTAAAGGCTGAAGGTTTTTTACCTTCATGCCTTCTGCGGCTTGCTATGGGTGCACACTCCAAGGGGTATGAGCCCAGAGCACTGAGAAGAGGAGAATCAGGGCTGCTTTGTGCAAAATTGCAAAATTATTGCAGAGAGCAAGTAAGTATGACATGTTTGTCATAAAAAAATGTATTGAAAAAAAAAAGTTTCTACTATTGCAGTACAGAGATTGAACCAAGACAAAATTGGTGAATTTTTAAATATATACTATAATTGTTTTATAATGCACTAAACACAGAGAGAGAACTGTTTATTGGAGACTAGGGAGGAGCCGAACACCCCCCGGTTTGGTTCGCACCAGAACATACCGAACAGGCAAAAAATTTGGCAGAACACACGAACACCGTTAAAGTCTATGGGACACGAACATGAATTATCAAAAGTGCTCATTTTATAGGCTTATATGCAAGTAATGTCATAAAAAGTGTTTGGGGACCCGGGTCCTGCCCCAGGGGATATGTATCAATGCAAAAATGTTTTTTAAAAACGGCCATTTTTTCGGGAGCATTGATTTTTTTAATGCTTAAAGTCAAACAATAAAAATGAAATATTCCTTTAAATATCATACCTCTGGGGTGTGTATAGTATGCCTGTAAAGTGGCACATTTTTCCCGTGTTTAGAACAGTACCACAGCAAAATGACATTTCTAAAAGAAAAATTGTCATTTAAAACTGATCGCAGCTGTAATGAATTGTCGGGTCTCGGCAATATAGATAAAACTCATTGAAAAAAAGAGCATGGGATCCCCCCCAGTCCATTACCAGGCCCTTTGGGTCTGGTATGAAGATTAAGGGGAAACCCGAATAAAACATTTTTTTTAAAAATGCGTGGGGTTCCCCCTAGAATTCATACCAGGCCCTTCGGGTCTGATATGGAAACTAAGGGGAACCCTGCACCAATTTTTTTAAAAAATGGCATAGGGGTTCCCCCAAAATCCATACCAGACCCTTATCCTAGCATGCAACCTGGCAGGCCGCAGGAAAAGAGGGGAGGGATGAGAGAGCGCCCCCACTCCTGAACCGTACCAGGCCACATGCCCCCCAAAGCATGGCTTCCCCGTGGTGTCAGAGGGGGGCCACCTGTTTATGTAACCGGATGGCCTCGCCCCCTCTGACACCACGGGAAAGTCCCCATGGCATCAGAGGGTCGGGGTCACCCAGGTACGTCATCGGGTGGCCCTGCCCTCAGTTATATAAGAACTGTCAAAGGCGATGAAGCATCACATGGTGGGAGCCGCCCATGGAGGTAGATCGGTGGCGGATTTTTTTTTTCTTTTTCGGTCTGTCGGTGGAGCGATATAAGAAGATGAATGGAAATCGTGGGTCATTTTTATTTTTTTATTTTTTAATAAAGGACTTGTCCCCAAGCTGTGTCTTGTCATTTTTAACATTTTGACACTTTTTTGTTAAATGGTAGGGGTACATTTGTACCCCGTTACCATTTCACACAGGGGGAGGCCAGGATCTGGGGGTCCCCTTGTTAAAGGGGGCTTCCAGATTCCGATAAGCCTCCTGCCCCCAGACCCCCACAACCACCGAGCAAGGGTTGTGTGGATGACGCCCTTGTCCCCATCAACATGGGGACAAGGTGCTTTGGGGAGCTACCCGAAAGCACCCTTCCCATGTTAAGGGCATGTGGCCTGGTACGGTTCAGGAGGGGGGGCACTCTCTCATTCCCCCTCTGTTCCTGTCGGCCTGCCAGGTTGCGTGCTCAGATAAGGGTCTGGTATGGATTTTAGGGGGACCCCTAAGCCATTTAAAAAAAAAATGGTGCAGGGTTCCCCTTAATTTCCATATCAGACCCGAAGGGCCTGGTATGGATTTTAAGGGGACCCCCACGCATTTGTTTTTTAAATTTTGGTTTGGGGTTCCCCTTAATATTCATACCAGACCCAAAGGGCCTGGTAATGGACTGGGGGGGATCCCATGCTCTTTTTTTCAATGAGTTTTATCTATATTGCCGAGACCCAACAATTCATTACAGCCGCAATCAGTTTTAGATGACAATTTTTTCTTTAGAAATTTTGCTGTGGTACTGTTCTAAACACGGGAAAAATGTGCCAGTTTACAGGTATACTATAGACACCCCCCAGGCATGATATTTAAAGGAATATTTCATTTTTATTATTTGACTTTAAGCATTAAAAAAATCACTGCTCCCAAAAAAACGTCCGTTTTAAAGAAAAAAAAATTTGCATTGATACATGTCCTCTGGGGCAGGACCCAGGTCCCCAAACACTTTTTATGACAATAACTTGCATATAAGCCTTTAAAATGAGCACTTTTGATTTTTCATGTTAGTGTCCAATAGACTTTAACGGTGTTCCGGCGCCTTTCGAATTTGCTCTGAACACCGCATATTGTTTGGTATTCGCAGAACATCCGAACAACCAAAGTTCGGCCCGAACTTATGCTCAGGCCGAACCGTTCGCCCATCCCTATTGGAGACTGGAGAACAAGCCTGTGATAGACCTAGCCGGGACAGAGGCTGTTGTAGAGGACTGAATGCAAGCCTCTTGCCTTTTGATTATGGGCCCTGGATTTTCAAGGGAACAATTCTCTTTGTGAGGTGAATTAGAAATCCAGTCTGAACTGTACTAATCGGACTCAGTCATGTATATATGTATATATTGTATGTTGTTTGATTCATACTGTTGGGACACATACTGTGAGGAGATGCTGGTGTCATCAATTCCTACTACCTGTCTTGTTCTCTGCTATAATGTGTTTAATGTAAATTGGCTTACCACAGGTTCTAAGGGTATTCCACACATTGTTGTTTGTTCTAATTAACCCTGTGTTTATGTTAATTGAATTAGCTGATCACATTGTCCTCTATACAATGTAGGAGACGGGACGACTCCTATTGGAGCTGCTGCTATTGTGAGAAAATGTCCTGTGATAATTAACTCAGTATGGGCAAAAGGTCATGTCTCAGTCACCTAGGCTATATAAAGGATTAGTTAAATAGCTCATGTTAATTAGGTTAATTAGGTTACGTTTGTATTGTTAGAGTAATATGAGCAGGAGGGTGGAACCTCATCTTCTCCTGTATATAAGACTGTATTCTGGTTCTGATTAAAGTGAGTTCATGTTAGCAACAAGCAAGTGTCGCCGTGTTTTGTGCTCAGAGAGGTTGGAATATCTGATATCTGCATACAGACTGGGAGGAAGTGGTATATGACGGAAGCACTCAAGCGGAGTGTGGGACGTTCCATGACATTGGTGGCAAGCAGCGGGAAAGCTTCCTGCAGTCTGGGACATCCAAACCTCCAACTGGATCCAAGATCAGCATAGCAGACTTCAGTCACCCCAGCGGAGATATGGACCTGGCATCAGAGTTCCCGGGGCTGCTGCGGATCATCCTTTCAACATACACCAGGACTGTGTCTGAGGATGAATACCTGGAGCTCAGGCAGCAAATTCGGGTGGAGCTCTGGATTGGAGCCCTCCAGCTCGCTGGTATAAAACAGGGCAAGTGCTTTCCAACCCAAGAGCAACGGGCCAGTGACCAACGGGCATTGCGGATGGCATTCCTGGGAGAGCGGCCCCAGGAGCAATGGGTGACTGAGTTGGACAGGCTGGTCCAGCAGGAGATAGAGCTGGACAATCGTTATCGGGCTCTGCAATGGCACGCAGAGCAGGGATATTTAGGGGAGACAACAGAATGCTCTCTGGAGGGATATGACTTTGGAGGCCCTGGATTGCTGTGGGAGAGCCTTACAGATCATTTTATGTTTGGCGATGAAGGGCAACCTGACCTTTAGGACCTGCGAGAATATAGAGAGGCTATGCTCAGTCTTGCAGGGGTCTCAGAGCTCAAACCTGATCTGGACCATTTGCTAAGGAAGGAACAGCATCTGGAAAGGGCATACAGGAAACTGCTACACCACGTTCAGCAGCATGCCAGAGAATCGGCAGTGGAAAATCCGGAGATTGCTGTCCCCAAACCTGAAGTGCTGACAACAGGGCAGAGCTCTGCTAATCTCTGCCCAGAAATGATAGCATCTTCTGGGTTCCATGGACAGGAGATGGTGAACCTATATCCCCAGACATCAGTTGCAGAGACATGGGATTTGATAGACTTTTCTGCTGAGGAAGAACAACCTGATGAGCCTCCAGCAGAAGAGCTGCTATCAGGGCCAAAGTTCACTGTGCTCTGCCCAGCACCAACAGTGGCTTTGGCCTTCTTGAGAGAAGAGGTAGTCGGCCTTTCTCCCACAACACTGACAGGGACATGTGATTTTCTGCCAGCAGCATCTATGGAGTTAAAACAAACTTCTCCAGCTGAAGATCTGGTATCTGAACAGAGGGTCCAAGACCTTTGTCCCACACTTTTAGCAATTCCAGAGACGGAGGATTTGATAGACGTTTCTGTAGAGGAGGAACCACCTAGCAAATCCCCAGCAGAAGTGCTGGCAACCGGACAGGGGGTCCAAGACCTCTGCCCCACACCTGCAGCAATTGTGGAGGCACAAGTTGAGGAGGTGGCAGTCTATCGCGAGCTGCAGATCAGGATCCAAGGAGAGAATGCAGTCAACACCTCACAACTGCAGGTTGATCTGGTGTCGGTGGATGGGGCTTCAGTCCCCACCTGTATACCCCAGGGATGCTGGACAGTCGGCCCAGATCCCCAACAGCAGGATGGAGTGAGCCCAGTCCCCCTGTCTTCTCTCCAGTGGCAGAATGGATTCCAGGGAGAAGGGCCAGTGCAGGCCTCTCCCCAGCGGTGGGCATGTTCTCTGAGAGAGGCAGAGGATGGCTGGGTGAGTAATACTCTGTTTGGAACAATTTGTTTGGAGTACTGTGTGGGTACAGGCAGTAGAGGACTGGAACTATGGACTAACTTCGGAGTCAACCCGTCTGGGGTCTCCTCCTGTGTTAGTCTCCTGCCGAAAGGGGAGAAATGTGACAGACCTAGCCGGGACAGAGGCTGTTGGAGAGGACTGAATGCAAGCCTCTTGCCTTTTGATTATGGGCCCTGGATTTTCAAGGGAACAATACTCTTTGTGAGGTGAATTAGAAATCCAGTCTGAACTGTACTAATCAGACTCAGTCGTGTATATATGTATATATAGTATGTTGTTTGATTCATACTGTTGGGACACATACGGTGAGGAGATGCTGGTGTCATCAATTTCAACTACCTGTCTTGTTCTCTGCTATAATGTGTTTAATGTAAATTGGCTTACCACAGGTTCTAAGGGTATTCCACACATTGTTGTTTGTTCTAATTAACCCTGTGTTTATGTTAATTGAATTAGCTGATCACATTGTTCTCTATACAATGTAGGGCTTTTTTCTGAACGCCAGAAATTCGCGTTCAAGAGCAGTACTGGAAATGCCAGACACCGGTAAAAGGTGTTAAACGAGGATTAACGCTGTAAAAAGAGCGTTAAGCCTCGATCGGCGTTTCTCTGCCTCTATTCAAAACCAATGGTTCCCTAAGGGAGCCCATTGATTTGAATAGAAGTCGCATTGCAAGTCGGATCATCATGATCCGACTTGCGGTGCAGCTTGTGTGCTGAGGATGAAGGGAATCCCTCGCCAAAATGAAAAAAAAATTGGCGTGGGGTTCCCCCCTCTGGATTTTAAGGGGAACCCCCTTCGCCAAAAAAATGGTGCGGGAGCCCCCCAAAGTCCATAGCAAACCCTTATCCGAGCACGCAGCCGGGCCGGTCAGGAAAGGGGGTGGGGACGAGTGAGCGCCCCCCTCCTGAACCATACCAGGCCGCATGTCCTTAACATGGGGGTAGGTGCTTCCGGGCGGAGGGTGCTGCGCCCCCCCACTCCAAAGTACCTTGTTCCCATGTTGATGAGGACAAGGGCCTCTTCCCGACAACCCTGGCCGTTGGTTGTTGGGGTCTGCAGGCGGGAGGCTTATTGGAATCTGGGAGCCCCCTTTAATAAGACAATGGACTGTACTTCATACTCCTCATGTTTCTTAACCTGTACAGGGTGAGGATGTGGTACCAAGGTGGTAAAGCGATTGCAGACCAAAGGTTTTAATAAGGAGACATGAAATACATTTGAAATACGCATATTAGAAGGAAGGTCTAATGCGTAAGACACTGGGTTAATCCTGTGAAGAATACGGAAAGGCCCAATAAACTGAGATGCGAACTTCAGTGAAGGAACACAAAGTCGGAGTTTGCGAGATGACAGCCAGACCCTGTCCCCAACCTGGTAGGAAGGCGCAGGCAGGCGTCTGCAGTCAGCATGGAGTCTGTACCTATCATTAGCATGACACAAAGCCTCCTGGACTTGTGCCCAAGTGGAACAAACGAGTCAGGCAACATGGAAGGTTGGAAACCATAATTCGCCATAAACGGAGACAACCAGGAAGCAAAATTCAAGGCACTGTTGTGAGCAAACTCTGCCCATGTTAATAGGTCTGACCAGTTGTTATGGTGGTCAGAAATATAGCAACGTAGGAATTGCTCCAAGGACTGATTGGCTCGTTCTGCGACCCCATTAGACTGCGGGTGATACACAGAGGAGAAAGCAAGCTGAATTCCCAACTGTGCACAAAAGGCTCGCCAGAACAGGGACACAAACTGACTACCCCTGTCCGAGACAATCACCTTGGGTAGCCCATGTAAGCCAGTTCCTTAAAAGTGGGCAACTTCTTAAGTGGAATACATACAAAATGTCTATGGAAATCACGGAGGAGGACAGGGGCATGTACATCCAAGGATGAGAACCAAGAGCGCGTTCCTCCATATCGTACCCTTTCCAATGCACTAGGTACTGTATGCGCCAACAGAACCTTCGGAACCTACGGGAGTCCACAATGGACTGTACTTCATACTCCTCATGTTTCTTAACCTGTACAGGGTGAGGATGTGGCACCGAGGTGGTAAAGCGGTTGCAGACCAAAGGTTTTAATAAGGAGACATGAAATACATTTGAAATACGCACATTAGAAGGAAGGTCTAATGCGTAAGACACTGGGTTAATCCTGTGAAGAATACGGAAAGGCCCAATAAACTGAGATGCGAACTTCAGTGAAGGAACACAAAGTCGGAGTTTGCGAGATGACAGCCAGACCCTGTCCCCAACCTGGTAGGAAGGCGCAGGCAGGCATCTGCGGTCAGCATGGAGTCTGTACCTATCATTAGCATGACACAAAGCCTCCTGGACTTGTGCCCAAGTGGAACAAACGAGTCAGGCAACATGGAAGGTTGGAAACCATAATTCGCCAAACTCCGGAGACAACCAGGAAGCAAAATTCAAGGCACTGTTGTGAGCAAACTCTGCCCACGGTAATAGGTCTGACCAGTTGTTATGGTGGTCAGAAATATAGCAACGTAGGAATTGCTCCAAGGACTGGTTGGCTCGTTCTGCGACCCCATTAGACTGTGGGTGATACACAGAGGAGAAAGCAAGCTGAATTCCCAACTGTGCACAAAAGGCTCGCCAGAACCGGGACACAAACTGACTACCCCTGTCCAAGACAATCACCTTGGGCAGCCCATGTAAGCCAGTTCCTTAGAAGTGGGCAACTTCTTAAGTGGAATACAATGACACATCTTTGAGAACCGGTCAACCACCATAAGGATAACTGTGTTGCCCTGGGAGTTGGGTAACTCCACAATGAAATCCATAGACAGGTGGGTCCAGGGCCTCTCTCTATTGGGTATGGGTTGTAGGAGGCCCACTGGAAAGTTTCGTGGAGTCTTACTCTGAGCACACATGGAACAGGCAGCTATGAAGGCAGTTACATCAGCACGTAGGCTAGGCCACCAGAATTGTTGGAAAATGGCTCAAAAAAGTTGATTCTTCCCAGGGTGGCCAGCAGCCTTGGGAGAATGGTAAGTTTGGAGCATGGTAGTACGGAGACTCTCTGGGACAATGCAGTGGTCACAAAGTTTCTCAGGAGGAGCATGGACCTGAGCATAAAGAATTTTGTCACCCAAAGAGGGAAGTGAGACTGGTGAGAACCGTAGCCAGAATACTATCAGGAGGAATCACAGGAACCGGAACCGACTCCAACTTGGAAGTGGAGGAAATGGTCGTGACAAGCCGTCAGCCCTTACATTCTTAGTCCTGGGTAAGAATGAGACAATGTAATTGAAACTTGACAAGAAAAGAGCCCATTGCGCCCTTCTTAATCCTCACGAGATTGTATGCCCCTTTCAAATCAAGCCGTTGAAAACCGTTGCTTCCTTGAGGCTGTCAAATAACTCCGTAATTAACGGAATCGGATAGGCATTCTTAATTGTGAAACAATTGAGACCCTATAATCAATACAAGGTTTCAGTTCACCACTCTTCTTCTTCACAAAGAAGAAACCAGCACCAGCAGGAGACAAGGATTTGCAAATGAAACCTTGAGAAAGTGCTTCTGCAACATACTCCTCCATGACCTTATCCTCCAAGACCGACAAAGGGTAAACCCGGTCACGAGGGGGTATGGCACCAGGTTGAAGGTCAATTGCGCAATCATATGGCCGGTGTGGAGGCAAACTACCGGCTTGACCTTTGTCAAAGACATTGCTAAAATCACTGTACTCCTCCGGCAGGGAGGAGAGTGAAGAGGTGCACAGAACCTTGGCTACCTTCTGGAAGTATGTCTTACTGCATTGTGGTGACCAGGAGAGAACCTCAGCACGGAGCCAATCAAAAGAGGGGTTGTGCCTCTGTAACCAAGGATAACAAATAACCAGTGGAAACTTAGGTGAGGAAATAGCTTGGAATTGGATTATCTCATTGTGAAGGTCCATGGACAACGGAGCCGTCTCATGAGTCACATGGGCAGGCTGTAGAGGTATACTGTGAAGAGCCTCAATGGCAAGTGGAGTGTCACGCAGCTGCAGCAGAATTGTGTGCTTCGATACAAAGGCAGCATCAATGAACAGGTCTGCAGCCCCAGAGTCTATTAGAGTCTGTATCTCGACAGATGACTCAGCCCAAGAAAGGGTAACCAAAACCAGGGGCTTATCCTTCTGGATAACTGGGGATGAAACAACGCCACCTAAGGTCTGTCCATGACAGGACCTCAAGGTTCGGGCATTCCCTGGACAGGTAGGACAAGACTTCAAAAAGTGACCTGCCTGGCCACAATAAAGGCACAATCACTCCCTCCTCCTAAAAGTTCTCTCATCTGCAGAGAGACGCGTGAAACCCAAGTGCATGGGTTCACCTTCACTGACTGACTCGGTACCAGGAGGCATGGGAGGTGAGGGAGGCACGGGTGGGACTGCAAAGCTCGGAGATAAATGTACAGGAGGCTTCCGCAAGCGAGTCTCTCTCTGAGTCTGGAGTCAATGAGGATGGCAAACGTGATCAACTTCTCCAGCTCAGTGGGTATAGTGCAGGCTGCTATCTCATCCTTGATGGAATCCAAAAGACCATGAGAAAAAGCAGGCAAGAGGGCCTCATTGTTCCACACAACCTCTGCTGCCAGAGTACGGAATTCAAGGGCGTAGTCAACAACAGTTCTCGTACTCTGTTCAATGGACATGAGGCACTTGGCAGCAGAAGCAGAGTATGCAGGAACGTCAAATACCCTTTTACACGAAGCCACAAACTCAGGGTAGCTCAAGACAACAGGTTTTTACATCTACCATAGAATGTTTGCCCAGGCCAAGGCTCTCTCAGAAAGCAAAGATATCACAAAACCTACTTTGCTTCTGTCCATGGGAAACGCCTGGGGCAGCATCTCAAAGTATATCTCAACCTGGTTGAGAAACCCTCTGCATTGGACTGGATCGCCTCCAAATCGCTGGGGAAGTGGAGCAGAACCAGACATACCTCTTATAGAGGTAATACTCAAGGCGGGTGCCTGCACAGAGACTGTAGAAGCAGCAGGGTCGGCCTGCAACATAGGTTGTACCGGGGTGGCCACAGTTGGAGATTCCAGGTGAGCTGTGTGACTCAGGAGCATTTGTACGCCATGGCAAACTGATCCATGTGGTGATCCAGTTTATTCAATCTGGAAAAAATATTACAACAAGTGAATTGACTGCATCTTCTGAATTCATGGCCTTCGCCTACTGTCAGAAACCATGAAATCAGGCCGAGACAGAAGTACAGTTAAATAACAGTTGTTTAATATTAAAAGTAAAAAGAACAAACATAGTCAAAACATAGCCAGAGTCAGTAAACGGAATGGATAGTCAGCCAAGCCAGAAGTCAGGGATCAACGTAGTGGGACAGCAAGCAGGATCTGGAGCCAGAAGGCATGTCAGCAAAGCAAGTCTTGAACAGGATCGCAGGAGATAATTTCTTTGATGTTGACCAAGGCGAAGGCAGAGCTCCTCTGGACTGGACGGCTTAAGTAGGCAGGACTGATGAGCAGGATATCATCAACAGCTGAGTAACTATGGAGTGAGATGAGAGCTGGCAATTAGCTGACAGCTGAGTGGCTAGCTCAGAGAAGGAAGGGCTGAGCCCAGCCCTGACACCTACATAATACATATCGTATATACTCGAGTATAAGTCGACCCGAATATAAGCCGAGGCACCTAATTTTAGCACAAAAAACTGGGAAAACTTATTTACTTGAGTATAAGCCTAGGGTGAGAAATGCGCAGCTACTGTAAGTGGAAAAGAGGGTCAACAATGCCCATTTGTAGCCTCACTGTACCCATTTGCATGCCTCACTGTGCCCATTTGCAGCCATAGGTCCCCCAAACTTCAAACTCGGTAGTTAAGCAAACTCGGTAGTTAAGGTTTCCTAGATGCCCCCTAGCTGCAGCCAAAATATGGGTCCTGAAATGACATTGCTGCAGATGGACACAGTTGACCGACTTTGGGGCCCCGTATCTAGGAACCCCAAATTTGGTGGGCAAACCCAGTGGATCTAGCACTACAACATATCCAAAGCTGGGGTTCCTAGCACCAAGTGGCCCTGAGATACGGCACCCCAAAGTAGGTTCAGAAAATGTCAAGCACTTTTCTGCAGCAGAGAATGACATTATCCATATGTTTAGCAAATGCAAATTAGTAAATAAATGCCAAACATGTCAAGATCTAAATTTCTGCATGCCCATGAAATGGAAACAAACTATGGTACTTAAAAATCTCAATAGATGGCACTTTAAAAGTCTTTACAGGTTACCAGTTTAGAGTTAAATGTGAGTTCTGGTGCTAGAATTATTGCTGTCAATCTGATATTCATATTCGTTTACATACTGTATGTGTTCAAGACCTACATGCTTGTTCACATTTGCATGTGAGGACAGGGGGACAGGGAAGCTTTACATTTTTTTTAATTATTTATTTTATTTACTTTTTTTTACACTCTATTTACTTTTTTAATTCAACATTATTGCTGTCACAAGGAATGAACAACATTCATTGTAATAGCTTCGGCAGTGACTTTATTGACAGTACAGCTTGGGCAGTGACTTTATTGAGAAATCAAAGGTCTATAGATTGATCGGCTGCCTCCCTGGCTGGCCACAGCCAGTAAAGAAAGAACCAAAACAACTTCTAGCTTTATTCATCACAGAGGAGAGAGAGGAAGCAATGTCCCTCCTTTTCCTCCGTGGTCAACTGACCTGACTACTTGCAGTGGTCCTGGGCTCACCGGTGGGACGGGTGAGCCTGGAAATAGTGGCGGCGGGAGAGGTGCCCCTTTCCCAGCCCTGTAAAAGTAATTGGGTGGCTGTATAGCCACTCAGATCACTTTTACCTGAAAGCCCATCTCCAACTGAAAATTTTTATACCAGGATCATATCTGCAGCTGCCCTAGATGACATCCTTATTCTAGCGAAATCAAGTCAAGAATACATTCACCATCGGGAGATAGTTTTGGAGACTCTGGGGCAGTTCGGTCAATTGGTGAACCCTCAAAAAAGCCAGTTGGGATGGAGTCAGGAAATGCAATACCTGGGTATTTTGTTCCATACCCAAATGGGGAAGATCTTTTTACCCAAACAGCAAATCTCAGCAATATCAAATTGTGTACAAGTGAGCCAAGTGTACTCCCTGTCAGAAAGAGACTGCATGGTACCATGAGCCAGATGGCATATGAGGAAGTTTTAAGTCACCTTTTTTACAGCAGTGGAATTACATTTCCTTCTGTCAATCGATCCTTCTCCCTCAGAGTATCCAGAGATCTCTTGTGGTGGACTTCAAGGGAAAATCTTTCCCAGGGCATGCCTATCAGCCAGGAAGATTGTATTATTATGACTATGAATGCCAGTCTCCGGGGCTGGGGGGCTCACTGTCAGGGTCAAAGAGTACAAGCACAGTGGACAAATCCATCTGTATGTCATTCAAATTACCTGGAGCTGAAAGCAGCTCACCTCGCCTTAATAGTTTTCCAAGATTTTAGCGAAGGTCATCAAGTGAAGATTCATATGGACAACCAGACAGCAGTGTCTTATGTCCAGAGACAAGGGGGGCACTAGAAGCTTGGTTCTTCTTCAGGTAGTGATCAAAATTTTACAGTGGGCGGAGATGTATCTGGAATCTAAACAGTTGCCTATTTGCTGGGGGAGGAAAACCAGCTGGCAGATCATTCGAGCAGAGTATTTCCAGATCACAACAAATGGTCAATCAACAGCAAGTATTTGAGACCAATATTTGCGATGTGGGGGAATCCAGTGATCAATCTCATGTTCATCCCAGAGAATGCTCAGGTGCCCCTGTTTTTGGCGTGTTACAACTTTCAGGAAGCACTGATGCAAGATGCGTTCACTAGCATTGAAGGTCCTTCAGAAGATATACTCCGACAATCATTATTCTTCCATGTTGGCCAAGGTGACCTTGGTTCCCTGTACTAGTTCAAATGTCCTCATGACATCCTATCCAGCTGCCAATCAGCTCTGGGCAAGGGCCTATCGTACAACTCCTTAAAAGTGCAAATATTGGCCCTGTCATCTTTCACAGGGACAAGATGGGCTGAAGATTCCATGGTGAAACAGTTTATGCGGGCAGCATTGCACAGACGATCTCCAAAGAAGAGTATCTTTCCGTCTTGGGACTTGGCCTTGGTGCTCAGGGCATTAATGTGCCAATTGAAAGTTGTTTAATTTGGTATCTCACCTTGAAGGTTGTTTTCTTAGTTGCCATCACGTCTGCAAGGAGAGTCTCAGAACTAGCAGCCCTATCATGCAAGGAACCCTACTGTCTAGTTCTTCCAGAAAAAGTGGTGTTAAGACCTGCCCCCCACTTTCATTCCAAAGTCGCATCAAGATTTCATGACAACTGGGAAATAGTTCTTCCAGTTTCTCCACCATAACCCTCTGCTTCAAGTCAGGAAGATTTCAGTTCTTTGCATATGGTAAAACAAATTTCAGCTTACATCTTGCACTTACACAAAACAGCAAGTTTAAGGAAAACTGACAGCCTCTTTGTTCTCCCAGCAGATCCCAAGAAGGGGGATAAGGCTTCTTCGAGGATAATTTCCTCATGGATTCTAAAAGTTATAAAGGTGGCCTATACAAAGCAAGGCTTACCTTCTCCGACGGAAGTGCAGGCTCATTCTACCAGAGGGGTTGCGGCATCATGGGGAGCTCACGCAAAAGTTTTGATATCTGCAAGGCTGCCAGCTGCAGTTCTGAGTCAACCTTTGTGCAACACTACAAACTGGATGTAGCCTCAGCTATTTTTTTCTCCTTTCGTTCCGCTGTTGTACATCCAGCCTTTAACAGCAATTAAAATTCTTTTTGGCAAGCTAGGGGGTGCTAAGTTGTTTCTCTTTTTTTCTATTCCCACCCTAAATTGGTTAGTAAAGTCCCACTGTTGCTGACATGAGGTGAGCCAGGAATACTTGCTTATCCTCATGTCAGCAAACTTTTTTCCCTCCCTTTGTCCTGTTGCAATCTAGTTATGGAGTACCTGAGGGAAGGGGGTCTCTGTCTTTTATTCTGAGGTAGAAGGTGGTCCTCGGAGGTCAAGGGGGTGGAGTTGACCCACTGTTGCTGACATGAGAGAGCCAGGAATTACGATAAATATTAGGTAGCAATTTTCTGTATATACATATATGAAGTATATATATACACAGTGTAGTTATACATATGGCCTAAGGACTTGAAGTGGTTAACATTTAAAAAAAAAAAAAAAAATATATATATATATATATATATATATATATATATATATATATATATATATATATATATATATATATATAACATTGCCTTCTACACCGCATGTACATTTTTAAGTATCATTTTTATCATTGTGTTACATACATGTAATTTTCAAAAATTTCCAATAATCTTATTCTTAATTTTATTTTCCATAGATTTTGCTTGCTTCAAATGGAGGGAAGTTTATGAAGAAAACTCTTATTGGGGAAGCTTACATTTGGCTAGACAAAGTGGACCTTCGAAAAAGGATAGTAAATTGGCACAAACTTTTAGCCAGCTCTGCTCAAACACACTGAACAACACTATTAGCTGGGAGCAAAACGTCAGGAACAATTTTAGTTTCAATGGAATTAAAGACTGCCTAGAAAACAAAGTTTGCACATGTTTCAAGCCGTGCTTTGAAATCTCTGTTGACATGTTTTGCAGTCGATGAGAAATAAGATGCATTTGTTATTAATAAATGTCAACTTGTTGGGGATGATGATAAATAAATGCGGTGTGTAGAAGACTGGTCATGTTTTCGGATTAGAGTATACAAGTGCTTTACTAGTTCTATTATGTTTCATTCAACAGAGCAGCTTAGAAGCACGTGAAAATAAGGCAATATAAAATAAGGGTTATAATAATTTTTAAAAAAGTGACACTCAATATATGTTTAAACTAATTTGCACCTTAGATGTTTTCCATTGATAGATAATATAAAATGCTGTTTATGGTGTTTCTTGGAGTTGGCATATGTACAGGAATAAACAGTATAGTTCCGTCCTCTAAGTTCCAGGTAATGTTCTCTCTCTATGCCACGTGTACAGTTACCGTACAGTTAACGTGCAGTGCCTATCTTTTATTTTGTGATTCGAATTGCAAACATGGTGAAACACATGAGCTCAGTACTTCTTGCTGGCTTATATTAGCATATGTCAGCTACTGCAATTTGTGATTCATTGGTTTAAAATAGAAAAAAAAAATGAAAACATAACTAAAGTAGCTGTCAAAGCCCAAAGTAATGCTGTGGCACAAAACAGAAGGTGGGTTTCAGTAACATAAATAAGGAAAAGGAGCCTATGTGTGTTGTTCTACATGCCACCTTTTAGTTAGGAGAAGGATATAAAAAGCAATTATGTTCTGAAATTTCTCTTTGTAACTCAGGTGAATGATTGATGGCTATGTTGAAAATGTACTGTTAATTACTACAGTCACTAATGTACATACATACTGCCTATCACGCAGTGTGTTCTTAAGTGGTTTCTGTCAAAATGAAGGCAACTTAATGTCAGATAAAATCATTGAAGAATGGAATATGTGTTTGTTTTTCCTTTCCAGCCCTGTTTCCATTATGAAGAATGTGTTTCTGATATCCCATTCAATAGCCTAAAGAGCTACAATAGTGCATTTTTAAACTGCAATTCTTTTATGCTGAGCATTACTGTAAAAGACTGCAAAGCATGCGAATGGTTGCTACGGAGACATCATTTCAGAATGATAGCACAAATACAGATTCTTGCAAGGAAACCTGTAATCAACATTACATTAGCAGAGCTACCATTGCTCTGCCTTTCATTCACTACATTCCAAAGACATAACGGTATTTGTTCTCTGGAGCACTATAAAATTTCTTATATTTTGTTTCCATCTTTCCAGGCCATGTATTGTGTAGAGAAACTGCAAGTAGACTCAGTGTTTCCTTAGCTTGGACATACCCTAGAATTAGTACCTCTTAAACACATGAAATTCTACAGATGCATTTGTCATCTGTCAAACATAGTGAGTGACAATGTTTTGGTGCATCAATGACTTATATAAGCAGTGTATAATATGCTTCCGAAGTGTGCCAACAACGTTTTAAACCAAATTCTTGAGTTATCATGGAAGTATTCTATGCAACATTGATGTATCAATGCTTTTTCTGTAAGTGAAAATGACAAAAAAAAAATCTGTAAAACTAAAAAAAAAAAAAAAAATACAAAAAAAACGTCTTTTGTGTAAGAAACAACTATCAGTATTTTCATTTTTGCACATATATTTGAACACATTAATAGTGTTTATTGCTTTTGCTTCTCCTAGAAGTGATTACATAGATCCAGATGTTTGTTGACAACTAGCCCTCTCTTGATATTAATTTTATAAATAGAGCCAAGATAAAAAAATATATATAAATATATGTTTATTTATATGCAAAGCAAGGCAAATTTTAGAGTTCTGATTGATCTGCAGAAATAGAAATGTTTAAGCAAAAAGCACAGTGTGTGTGAGTATAAGTGAGTGAGATTTATATAGTTCTTTACATTACTTTTGTTCAATGGCCTTGTTTGGAAATGACGAGTTTTGGATGCTAAGCATGAGTCAAAAGTATTCCATGGCTGCAGATTAAAGAGATGATATCTCCCTCTTTTTAATTGTTTGTAGTACTTGAAACATAATCTTATTTAAGCACACATAATGAATACAAGTAAAAGAATGAAAACTTAGTGGCAGGCAAGAAAATACCAGTTTAAATATAAATTGCATGTTATTTTACCCTGCACACCGACACACCTCCAAGTCATAATAAAACAGACATTAATAGTGCCTGATGTTTTATTAACATCTCAGATATGCTTAAGTTGCATTGTTTCAGGTATTTTTTGAATACTATTGTCTTTTTCAGTGAAAATAAATCCAAATAAGTTTTATTTTACTCTTAACACAAAGGACATCCTTCTATTCTGAACAAAATTACGTAAAAAGGGCCAGACAAAATGAATACCCTCTCTCTAAGACTTTATTAGAATCATTAGTCTTTGCTTTGCTGTTCTAACAAATTCTGACTATAGAAATGTTAGGGGCAAGTACTTTTTTGTTATTTTGTAAATAAGTCTACATTTTTGTAGAAAGATGAAAAAGGACTGAGGGATTCTAATTCCATTAGCCATTCAGCATGTGAATGTGAGCATTCTGTTCAATTGTACATGTAAAATTGATATGTGATGTGCTCAGATGATGAACCAGCAATGGTTGAACAGCGTGTCTGTTGTCATTCATTGAGAATCTGTACAGAGAGCCTGAAAAATAAGAGATATATATGAAGAAAATGTAAAAAAAAATATATTTAAATTACGTAAATTCTGTAGTGTCCTGAAATAAATGTTTTCACATGAATGTTGCATGCATTGATGGAATTCTGCCCATATTTGTGTATTTTTATTATTGTCATCCTAGATTTTTTTCCCCTTCTAATCCCTTGAAGATCATTTGTTTAAAACAGTTGTACAAATGAGTTAAACATGAATGAACTGTATAGAAATCTGCCTGTAAATCTGTTAATGTTTCTTCATTTAATGTAAAAATCCATGTCATAGTTTTTGTGGTTGTACACAAGATGTAACTTGAGAATTTATGCAAATGTGATGTACAAAAGGTTGTAATCCAGTCAAGCTAATAAATATTTATAACATCCTTCTCTTTGTGAACTTATATAATTTGAGTATAATTTGAGAATTTACAAACTAATAAATCTATTAAACACCTTCTGCGTTCATATAAGGCAGTGATGGTGAACCTTGGCACCCCAAATGTTTTGGAACTACATTTCCAGTTCAACTACACTGCAGAGTGCATGAGCATCATAGGAAATGTAGTTCCAAAACATCTTGGGTGCCAAGGTTCACCATCACTGATATAAGGTATATATTATAGCTTTTAGACAGCTATTTTGCATGCAAATAACATAAACACATTTCAAAATCTAAAACAGACACGTAAAATTGATCAGGTATTGTATCACTTATTCTAATATCTAAGTGTAGGCAGCACTCTGGCTTAGTACTTCTGCTTTGCAGCACTTGGGTACTCAGATTGAGTCCCAATCAGCACATTATATAGCCGGTGGCGATTGGAGGAGGTGACGTGGTGCACCTTGAGGGGAGAGAAAGTGTGAGATGGTAGGAGAGAGGCGAGAAGATCAGCCTACCTTCTGCCTCTGACTTTGTATCCTGCCAGAAAGACTAAATGTTACAGCAATCCTTGTGAATGATGAATGGGAAAAGGGAGCCTGAGGACATACTTTCTATTGCCTTCTCCTGAAGGATGACATCATTAATTGGATGGTCCACTCAGGCCTAGTTACCCTTTCTTAACTGGAGGTGCCCTTTAAAAATAAAAGGTCTTATTGGTGGCAGCTGGTATTGATGGTACAACAAGGTTTGTCTGCAACAGCATTGATTGGGAGATCTGGAAAAGCACCTCTGGAAAAGATCTTGGGAAAAGCACCTACACCTCCATTTAACCCCTTGTGAGGGGAAGGCTTTTGTTGACCTATCTGTTAGCTCAGTAGGTCCATTGTGCAAGGTGAGCGGCTTGTATTACTGTTGGTGGCAGTATTTTCACGATTCTGCACAAGATTGAAAAGCATTTTTACAAGCACAAGTGTTCACAGCTGAGGACTTTTTCTACCTTACTCCCTGTTTGCCTGTTTACATGCATGGACTATCTCTCTGAACATTTTATAGCTATCCATTTATAATAATCTTGATGTTTTTTAGTTCAGTTTTTAATTAACAAGGCACTATTTACGATTTAAACGTTTTTATTGAGGATTTGTACTTTGACCTTGAGTGTTATAGTGGCTTTTTAGGTTAGGTTATTTGTTTGTGCCGGTCTGCCCAAACAGCAGATAAAAGCACTTTGAGTCCCCAGGGAATAAAGCGCTATAAAGTTTTAATAAAAGAAGCTTGAATGCATCTGGTCAAATCTGAAATAATCCTGAGGTCCTAAACATATCTAGGGATTTTTGTACCAACTTTATGCAGCCCTAAAAAGATCTTGCCCATTCCGGACAAAGTGATTTCCTCTCACCATTTACACTCAACTCTACCACATTTCTCTGCCACTCTGTCAGAGCCCTAATGGAACACCTAGTGCTTGTAGGTATGGGGAAGCATGTGAACTCCTTCCAGGATGCAGCGAAGAAGAGGAAGATGTCAATAACTCTGTGTAATCTACAGCACTATTGGGCAAAGATTTTGCACAGGGTTTCATTCACAACTCTGAGAAAGGAAAATAACAGCAAGAAAGGCTAATATAAGTGAGTCCTTCAAGTGATTCTGTAAATTTGCACTAAATAGTAGTAGAGTCTCTTTAAACAGCTAGTATGGATCTATTGTTTAATTTCCACTAGCATGTGTCTGTAGCTTCCCCCTAGGTTTCTATAGGTTTCCTGAGTTTGCTTTAGTTTCAACCCAAATTTAGAAGAAAAAAAAAAACATGTTTGCACATTGATTGGCTTCTTAATTCTTCTCCTAAAATGTGTGTGTGTACACTGTATATATGACTCTAACTAAGTAAAGTAACTTTATTAAATTGTAAGCTTCTTTAGGGGTAAGTAATGTGAATGGCTCAGTGTGCCTCAATGCAGAGTTGGTGCTGATTGCATGGACACCAGAAGGGATTACAGAAACACTTAGCCACACGATCAGCTGTATATCAGCACATCCATGGTCTGACAGATGGGTTAAAACTTAATTTGTTTACCTCCAATACATGTTATAAAACTATGAAACTATGCAGTTTTCGCTGAGTCTTGATCACATGAACAATTATATTAGTTGCAAAAGCTGAATGTACAGCACTAGTTTATTTATTTTTTGTACTCCTATTAACTATAGCCATTGGGGGGACATATTTAACTGTATATGACCACTGAGGAAATGAGAGAAAGGTCCTGAAACTGGTAGGGCATAAAGTAAGCTGAAAAATTGCTCGAAGTTGGAAAAACGGGTTCAAGATTATGTATTCTACATGTGTTTGTATGCTGGCAGACTACCTTTACTTGTGTCAGTTGCCTGTAAAGAAGTATTTTCTTTATAAATGCTGTTAGACACAAGGAATCTGTATCTACACCATTAAGTTGTAAAAGTAGCATTTGCTTTTAATCAAAAAGCTCTCACATGAGAGGTTGCAGAGGTACCTGAGTGAATTTTGGAAGGGATTCATAGAGGAAACATGAAGTGTAAAATACTTAAAGTATATGTGAACCTTCACCTTGTAAAGCAACTCTACACTACAAATACCTTACTGCCTTTTTGTAAGTGGTCATACAACCTTTCTTCTCAGCTACATAAGGAGCCTAGAGAGGCGGGGGTGGAGAAACAGCAAAACACTGATTCTTCCAGTGGATGGCTGTGCGGGGGGGGTGAGCACAAGTGTGACCACTGGAGAACAGGCAGGCTACTAAAGCAGAGGGACTTGCAGGAGCTCCAGATATTTCACACAAAGTAAGCAATACAAATAGAACAGGATACTTTTTAACACAAGTACATAGTACAACATACACTTATCAGGAATGTGAAATGTTGGGAAAACATATTATTTAATAAAGTGCTGTCAGCAAAGAGCAGGCACCATCAAGTGATTGAGCATCAAGTCTATTTTCAATTTAAGCACCCTGGATGTCTGGAAGGTCTTGGTGCTCTAATAGGCAGAAAGCCTGGTTGAAAGCCTGGCCCCACCACCTGCTGCACGCTACAAACTTCACCTTTTGGTCAATGCATCCCAATATTGGGCTTATAGGTGGGGCTAGATTATCAATGTGCTGTTGCTCTTTTTTCTTCAATAAGTTGATATAATTTGGTAATAATCTTGGGTATACGAAGAAAAGTCAATACTCCTGTCAGTTTTATTTTTGCCTATGCCCCATTGGGGAGGTTTCCTGTCATTTCCTGTCCTGAAGACGAAACAGAAAGTGAGAGGAAATCTCTAAAAAGTGAGGGGATTTCTCCTCTTAGACATCTTTCACCATAACAGGTGTCTCAATTGGAAAAATTCCCCTCACCGCTTGTTCTGCTGACAACTGTAAAATTTTGATTTCCAAGATTTTTCTGTCCCAATGGGGTCACCAGAACAAAAAGAGATGATGAATCTACCCAGGACATAGACAGCAATAAAATCCTGGCAGGGGTTTCAATCCTTTCCTATTATATCCGAAGCAAAAAAAAACAACACATGCTTGACTTGTACAATATTTCTTACTATTTACCAAACAAAAAGGCAAGTAAAAGATTTAAAATAAGCCTGTACTAGGAGTTACTACCTTGAAAAAGTATGCAGCTTCACTGGTTGTATGCTTGTTCTCAGTCAATAACCCAGAGAGCATTGAAATTAAATACTGACAAGAATCAGCATTTTCAGCAATGGGAGCTTACACATTTCTATAAGTACAGGATTATTTTAACGCCAAGTATAAAAATGCATTTTAATTTATTTTGACAACAAAATTGGTAAAAATTAATGAATGCCAAAATAAATTTCCCAATGTCCAAATAACATTCATTAACAGTGTACTTACAAGTTTTTAATCTGATTATTTTGAATCTACATTTAGTAGTTTTGATATTGAGGGTTCTCTCTACATCACGTCACATATTTCAGTGACAAGCAATTCCTTTTGTGCATTCTTTACATACAACATGACATAAAACTGGATATATGTGTTCATACTAACTATAAGTATAATGTTAATCTGGCATCACAGCAATGTTAGTAACCATGATCAGACTAATATTATTGTTGTTGTAAAAAGTTAGCAAAAGAATTGAGTGGTCTGTAATTTCTTGATCAACTGCCTGTAAAAGTAAAACATCTGGGTAGTTATAGCTGCCAGATAGCTAAGCAGTGAAAAGTATGTACAATGTGGGTCTAGTTGTGTGGGTCTTATAACTGATCTATTCATTTCCTGGGCTGCCTCAAACACCATTTCAAAATGCTAAAAAACACAAAGAATCCTGCGAGCTACCAAGAACCAGATACCCAGTAAATATAGAAAAAGAAAGAAAACGCTGCTGGCGTTAAACACGTCTCATAAATTGTGCAAACATAAATAAGTAAATACTGCGTCGCACTATACAAATGATCTCATTATGTAAATAGATAAAAAAAGGTATTGGATCGATATAAAATACAGCAGCTAAAATCATAATAATTCATTAAATGTGGAAAGTGCTGTGCTCGGTATTATGCACTACACCCAGTAATAAGATACAAAATGCGTTAACATAAAAACACACAAATATTGATCAATAGTGAAGTGCCAACAAATAAATAAGGGAGTGTAAAATCAAATCACAGTACGTATATAGTGCTCATGTGAAAAAACATATAAATTCATAAAATACATAAAAGTCCATAAATTGTATATATATAAAATATAAAAAATAGTAAAGTGCTCATGTGCAGACAAAGTGTCCTGCTGTGCTTCTAATCAATACGCTGAGTAGTCCATGCAATCACAAATACAGCTTGGTAGGTGATCAAATGTGCCAAGGTCTCCTCACTTCAGTGATCCCCTAGGTAGTGAACACATACCTTGGAGCGTGCGACTTTGCAATTAAGCTCAGTCTAAACATGCATTTGAACCTCCTCTGGGCTTAGAAGGGAAAAAACTGCAACCAGGGCTCCTCAGTGAAAATACCTCCATTTTATGCAAAAAATAAAAGCGCTTGATAGTATAATAGTATAATAGATACTACTGTATGCTTGATAGTATAATAGTATAATAGATACTATTGTCTTCATTTTCCAAAAATTGTGACAAAAAAATACAAAAAACATGCCATGCCTCTTACTTAATTGCTTGGACTATCTACTTTTCAAAAAGGGGTCATTTGGGGGATATTTGAACTGTTCCGACATTTCCGGGCCTCAAGAAATGAGATAGCCCATCAGTACATCAAGACTGATCAATTTTCAGATATACAGTATATACCATAGTTTGTGGATTATATAACTTTCCTACAGACTAAATATTAAACAAGAATCTGGATATTTTCACCAAAGAAATGTAGCTGAATACATTTTGGCTTAAATGTATCAAGAAGGGTTATTTATATGCTAAATTGTATAACAGAAACAAAGAAAAACACGTTTTTTTTTCAAAATTTTCAGCCTTTTTCAAAATTTTCAGTCTTTTTCATTTATTTAGCAAAAAATAAAAACCCAGTGGGGATTAAATACCACCAAAAGAAAGCTCTATTTGTGTGAAAAAAAGGAAAACTGTCATATAATTGTCATTTAAAGTGTGAATGACAATTACATATTATACACTGAAGAGGATTCACATCACCTATGCACTGAAAGACTGTATTTTCACTGACTGTCACTTGGAGCACAGCACTTCACCACACTTTATTTTTATTTTATTTTTTAACTTAATTTTTTCTATTCATGTGCACTGTTGGACCTCATATTTTGTCAGCATTATCACCTTTTTATTCTATGCAATTTGAAGGCTATGCGATTATGTAGCAATTTTATGCGTTTCTATGCAAATTTGTGCATACATTGTCACTATATATGCGTTTTATGCAATTTTGCACATGCGATGTCACTTTATATAGCACTTTAACTAATTTACCACTTTATTTTTGGTACCCATTTTTTTCACTAGAGCGCGACACCATATATTGATTTTTATAATCTTTAGATCCTACAGCGCTCTGAAGCAGGGATCTCCAACTACTGCTTGCAAGCCACATCTGGCCAACTACAAGATGTCATCTGGCCCCCCAGCAAATTTAAATATTTTTTGGCAACCACGTAGTCACACGCAGTGCTGATGACCACACTCCTTTATATATGACCAGATGTCTGCCTGGTGAATTCGTACTTTTGCACATGCGATGTCACTTTATATGTGTTTTTTTGCAACTTAAAGATTATGTGATTATTTAGCAATTTTATGCGTTTCTATGCAATTTTGCACATGCGATGTCACTTTATATAGCACTCTGAAGCAGGGATCTCCAACTACTGCTTGCAAGCCACATCTGGCCAACTACAAGATGTTATCTGGCCCCCCCATGTTTTTTTGGCAACAACGTAGTCACACGCAGTGCTGATGACCACACTCCTTTATATATGACCAGATGTCTGCCTGGTGAATTTGCACTTTTGCTGATAAAACATCATAAAATCAGGTTTCCACAAGTTGACTTTTCAATGATGCCGTAAAATGGTTGTGGTGGGGAAATAGCATCATTTTCACACCTACATAAGCAAATCGCAGTAAATCGGTTTTCCACAACAAGCAGGGCAGAGACAATATGCTGTGCGCCACTTGCCTCCCCTTATTTAAATAGCTCACGCCAAGCAAGCTTCTTTTATCATCTCTGGGGTAACTATCAACTTTACACAAATCATAATATTTTTCTTTTATGCAAGGTCAAGCTGCAGCTACCAAGGCCGGCAGAATTTTAGCATGCATAAAAAAGGGGATATACTCCAGATTTAAAACTATAATCCTGACACTATATAAAACTCTGGTTAGGCCTCATCTGGCGTACTCCATCCCGTTCTGGCCACCAGTCCTCAGAAGGGATGTGCTGGAACTGGAGAGAGTCCAAAGAAGGGAAACAAAATGAATATGGGGATTGGAGGACCTCAAGTACGAGGAACGTCTACCAGCACTAAATTTATTCTCGCTGGAGAAGCTCCGCTTGAGAGGGGACATGATAGCGGTGGCAGCAGGAATGCATATTTTTAAAGACTCTTGGATGTGCATCTTAAAGAACACAACATACAGGGATATGGGAAATAATTATAGACACTAACACATGTACACATACACAGGTTGAAATGGATGGACTATTGTCTTTATTCAACCTTACCTACTATGTAACTATGTTATAGATGTTATTATCCACTGTGCTTTAGACATTTTCTCTTGTAGTGTCACATTTTTCTTTTCTAAATCATATCATGCTGACTATTCAAAACATCTAAGTAAATGTATTCTTTCATTATTTTTTATTCATTCATTGATAAAACTGATTCTTTTCCCACAAATATTTGTAAAATATGCAATGGAGGTTATTTACTAAAGGAAAATCCACTTGAAAGTGCACTGAAAGTGCATTTGGAAGTAAAGTCACTGTAGATCCGAGGGGGACATGCAAGGAAAATAAAAAACAGCATTTTAGCTTGCACATGATTGGATGATAAAATCAGCAGAGCTTCCCCTCATTTCAAATCTACCCCTTAGATTTAGAGTGACTGCACTTCCAAGTGAACTTTCAGTGTACTTTCAAGTGCACTGGCAGTGCAAAGTGGATTTTGCTTTCGTAAATAACCCCCAATGTGACCCTTGTACTTAAAAATTTGGAGACCCCTGCTCTGGAGAACAGCAGTCATCCCATACCAAATATGACACATGTACACAGGAGAGACCTTATTTTATATTATTTTCAGTATGTTCCGTAAAATTGTAGCTCACAAATAACTGATCAAACAGGGGTGGTGATTAGTCATTAGTCTAAAAAGTAGCTGCAATTATATTGAGAATAAAAACAACTTTGAATTTTACATTTCTACATTTGCCATGGCATTTTGAGAAAGGAAGTATGGCAATAACTCCTTCTGGAGCCGATGGAAATACAGTGTAATTGGGTTTTCTGACTGGTTCATGGCTATCTGTCATGTATCTGAATTCAACTTGCAAAACCGTTATTTTTTCTCAAGAGTGCACGTGGTTATCATTTCCTTTGCTGCATACACCCCTTGCACATTTTCACATTTTCTGGGATTGAATTACTAAAACTTCATTTCACTTGTGGACTTTGATATTTTTATTAGAGATTTTTTTCACTTACTTTTTACACTTTTATGTTTGGGAGTTAGTGCAACATTCTTTATTTATCTTGTGTGGCTTATGTTTATATCACATAATAAGTTTTCAGCTTTTTCCCTTTAATAGCATCATTGTTCCCACTTAAGCACAACTTAAACTTTTCTGTTTAAATATTGATGACCAAGTGGATAATCCTTCCTACACTGATTACTGGAATCTCCTTCCACCAACAGGCTGAAGCAATCAACACACCAAGTTTAGGGAAAATTTACAGGACCCAGAAAAACTAAATATCAGCTCAGGTTGATTACAGACCAGCCATGACACACACTACATTTAGATAGACACAACTGAAAAAGGCAGGATCAGTACACTCAAAATACAGACAGAAAGATAGGCACACACAAGCATGCTGTATACACAAATTTAAGAACGCTCTAAATAATGCAATATTGTATATACAGTGCCTTGAAAAAGTATTCATACCCCTTGACATTTTCCATATTTTGTCACGTAACAACCAAAAACCTAAATGTATTTTTTGGGGATTTTATATGATTTAATAACACAAAGTGGCACATAAATGTGAAGTGGAAGGAAAATGATAAATGGTTTTCAAATTTTTTTACAAATAAATTTGTGAAAAGTGTGGCGTGCATTTGTATTCAGCCCCCTTTACTCTGGTACCCCTAACTAAAATCTAGTGGAAACAATTGCCTTCAGAAGTAATCTAATTAGTAGAGTCCACCCATGTGTAATTTAATATTATTATAAATACAGCTGTTCAGTGAAGCCCTCAGAGGTTTGTTAGAGAATCTTAGTAAACAAACAGCATCATGAAAGGCAAGGAACACACCGGACAGGTCAGGGATAAAGTTGTGGAGAATTTTTAGGTTAAATTATAAAAATATATCCCAAGCTTTGAACATCTCTTGGGGCACTGTTCAATCCATCATCCAAAAATGGAAAGAGTATGGCACAACTGCAAACCTACCAAGACATGGTCATCCACCTAAACTGACAGACTAGGGCAAGGAGAGCATTAATCAGAGAAGCAGCCAAGAGGCCCATGGTAACTCTGGAGGAGCTGCAGAGATCCACAGCTCAGGTGGGAGAATCTGTCCACAGGACAACTATTAGTTGTGCACTCCACAAATCTGGTCTTTATGGAAGAGTGGCAAAGAGAAAACCATTGTTGAAAGAAAGCCATAAGAAGTCCCATTTGCAGTTTGTGAGAAGCCATGTGGAAGAAGGTGCTCTGGTCAGATGAGACCAAAATTTAACTTTTTGGCCTAAAAGCAAAACGCTATGTGTGGAAAACTAACACTGTACATCACCCTGAACACACCAGCCCCACCGTGAAACATGGTGGTGGCAGCATCATGTTGTGGGGATGCTTTTCTTCAGCAGGGACAGGGAAGCTGGTCAGAGTTGATGCGAAGATGGATGGAGCCAAATACAGGGAAATTTTAGAAGAAAACCTGTTAGAGTCTGCAAAAGACTTGAGACTGGGGCAGAGGTTCACCTTCCATCAAAACAACAACCCTAAACATACAGCCAGAGCTACAATGGAATGGTTTAGATCAAAGCATATTCATGTGTTAGAATGGCCCGGTCAAAGTCCAGAGCTAAATCCAATTGAGAATCTGTGGCAAGAGTTGAAAATTGCTGTCCACAGACACTCTCCATCCAATCTGACAGAGCTTGAGCTATTTTGCAAAGCAGAATGGGCAAAATGTCACTCTCTAGATCTGCAAAGCTGGTAGAGATATCCCCAAAAAGACTTGCAGCTGTAATTGCAGTGAAAGGTGGTTCTTCAAAGTATTGACTCAGTGAGGCTGAATACAAATGCATGCCACACTTTTCACATATTTATTTGTAAAATAATTGGAAAACCATTTATCATTTTCCTTCCACTTCACAATTATGTACCACTTTGTGTTGGTCTATCACATGAAATCCCAAAAATTTACGTTGTTTTGTTGTAACATGACAAACTGTGGAAATACTTTTTCAAGGCACTGTACTCTATATTACCTAAAGTATTGGGACAGCTGCCTTTACACGCACATGAACTGTAGCCACCCTGGCGGTATGATTATGTCAGATTTTTGCGTCTCAAAGCGGTACAATTGTTTTGCATAGAAATTTGGCGTTTTGTATTGTAGGCCTGTAATTTTTACCAATAACACACTTAAATTTGTCCAAACAAGAGTCTAGTAGATATCCCGGGTATGACAAAGTTTTGAAACAGAAAATCATAAATAATAATAAATAACTATAAATAATTATAAATAATTATAAAAAATAATAATATAATAATAATAAAATGAATTTGCCAATGCTTCACTATCGCTGAATTCTGCAAGTGTTCTAATTTACTATCACTTTTTTCTAGCTGGTCTAAAACCACTTTTGATGTAAAGGGACACTTTTCAGTTGCTATGGACAATCTCAAGTTTCCAGCCAGAAAGAACAGTATATATAATAAAAAACTGCATGCAGGGCATAGGACAAAGCACAAAGGACAGAAGGGATGTGAAATTATTTCATACAGAAATGTAATCTGTAAGATTAGTGTATTGTATGTGTTATGAATTTTCTATTTTTTAAATTTGCCGCCGGGCTCCGCCCCCTTGCGATGCAGGGAACGGAGCCCGACACAGAGGCATCGGGTGGAGGACAGAGCCCGCAGACACAGCGGGGGGACATCGCAGGATCCTGGGGACAGGGAAAGTAACCTGCACCAGAATCCTGTAATGCAATCCCGAGTGTAGCTCGGGGTTACCGCTAATGGTACTGAAATTTAACCCGGAGCCACACTCGGGAAAACCGCCCGGGAGGCTAATGGTAGTTGGTAAGTTGTTGGTAAATGGTAAATTGGCCCACCCTTTGCAGCTGTAGCAGCTTCAACTCTGGAAAGCCTGTCCACAAGGTTTAGGAATTGTGTCTATGGGAATGTTTGACCATTCTTCTAGAAGCACATTTGTGACGCAAGGCACTGATGTGGATGAGAAGGCTTGGACCTTGCTTTGTGCACTGGTCCAAATCATTTGTTGGAGGGGGGATTATGGTGTGGGGTTGTTTCTTCAGGGGTTGGGTTTGGCCCCTTTGTTCCAATGAAGGGAATTCTTAAGGCGTCAGCATACCAAGGCATTTTGGACAATTTCATGCTCCCAACTTTGTGGGAAAAATTTGGGGGTGGCCCATTCCTGTTCCAACATGACTGCACACCAGTGCACAAAGCAAGGTTCATAAAGACATGGATGAGCGAGTTTGGGGTGGAGGAACTTGACTGGCCTGTACAGAGTCCTAACCTCAACACGATAGAACACCTTTTGGATGAATTAGAGTGGAGACTGTGAGCTAAGCCTTCTCGTCCAACATCAGTGCCTGACCTCACAAATGCGCTTCTGGAAGAATGGTCAAACATTCCCATAGACACACTCCTAAACCTTGTGGACAGCCTTCTTAGAAGAGTTGAAGCTGTTATAGCTGCAAAGGGTGGGCACACTCAATATTAAACCCTACGGACTAAGACTGGGACGGCATATAATGTTCATGTGTGTGTAAAGGCAGGCATCCCAATACTTTTGGTAATATAGTGTATATTAGGGCGTACGGGCGCCACCCCCTCTCTCCAGCCACACCCTCTATGACCAATGGTAGATTCATGCAGTGCATGAATCTATCCATGGCTGCTGCTGCCACCCCCTATTCAGGCGTCCAGATACTTTTCAGGCGCAGGGCGCATGAATTACAGCAGCAGGGGGTGTTTATGAAGCACCTGATTACAGCCATAGGCTCTAATAGGCATCAAAAAAGGTAAACAGCGCTCGCAGTTCACCCATCTGTGTTAGAAAATCGAATAAATATTGGCTTTCCTAACACTGAACCGCCTCTCCACCAATCTGGTGCTTGGATCTGTTACCCGTCACCTGTTTGGCTGAAATGACAGGTGCTGTGATTGGATGCCTATGAGGCGTCCAATCATAGGAGAGGATGGAAGAAGACATCGAGGACATGGAGGAGCATGGAGGAGCATGGAGGACACCGCCTGCCACTGTCACCCACTGCCCCACCGAGGCAGGGTAAGTGCCGGGCAGACGGTGGTTGGGGGGGCCCAGTGAGAGAATTTGATGGGCACAGTGGGAGCATTTGATGGGCACAGTGGCAGCATTTGATGGCACAGTGGGAGCATTTGATGGCACAGAGGAGGCATTTGATGGGTACAGTGGCAGCATTTGATGGCACAGTGGGAGCATTTAATGGGCACAGTAGGAGCATTTAATGGGCACAGTGTCAGCATTTGATGGCACAGCAGGTGCATTTGATGACACAGTGGCAGAATTTGATGGGCACAGTGGGAGCATTTGATGGGCACAGTGTCAGCATTTGATGGCACAGTGGCAGCATTTGATGGCACAGTGGCAGCGTTTGATGGCACAGTGGCAGCATTTGGCACAGTGGCAGCGTTTGACGGGCACAGTGATGGCATTTGACGGGCACAGTGGCTGCGTTTGATGGGCATAGTGGCGGCATTTGATGGCACAGTGGCTGCGTTTGATGGGAACAGTGAGGCTGCAATTGATGGGTTTTTTTCAGAATTTTTCAGTTTGTTTGCGCCCCCCCATAAAATTTTGAGCACCAGCTGCCACTGAAGCTGCAAATGACCTGCTACTCAGTAGCATCAATTGTTTTACAGTTCATTCACCTGCTTATACACCAAATTAAGCCCTGATAACTGCAAGAGTTCTTGTTCTTTAATGGGCATCCAGATTTCAGCAACATTTGTCACAATTATAATACTTTGGGGTTGTTTCACTAAAGGCAAATAGACTGTGCTATTCGCAAACTACAGCTCACCAACTTTTATTGGCACATGATTGGATGATGAAAATCAGCAGAGCTTCGCCTCATTCACTAAGCCCTGCAATTCAAATACGCATAGCTTCACTTTTAATGCCGCATACACACGGTCGGACTTTCTAGAAAGCTAGGTCCGACGTACTTGCCGCCAGACTTCCGGCGGACTACCGCCGGACTTTCTGAACGGCCGGACTTGCCTACACACGGCCGGACTTTCCGGAATCCGGTCTTCCCGACGGACTTCCGCCGGACTTTCAGAATGAACGGACTTTCCCACACATGGACAAGTCCGTTCATTTTGAACGTGACTTGGGTACGACGGGACTAGAAAAGGAATTCAATCTCGCCGCTTTTTTTGGCGAGATTGAAACCTTGCGAGCCCCGTCGCAGGCCCTTAGGTCTGGTATGGAACTTTAAGGGGAACCCCCTACGCCGAAAAACCGGCGTGGGGGTTCCCCCAAAATCCATACCAGACCCCGATCCGAGCACGCAGCCCGGCCGGTCAGGAAAGGGGGTGGGGACGAACGAGCGCCCCCCCCTCCTGAACCGTACCAGGCCACATGCCCTCAACATGGGGGGGTGCTTTGGGGGAGGGGGCGCCTTGCAGTGCCCCCCCACCACAAAGCACCTTGTCCCCATGTTGATGAGGACAAGGGCCTCTTCCCGACAACCCTGGCCGTTGGTTGTCGGGGTCTGCGGGCGGGGGGGCTTATCGGAATCCGGGAGCCCCCTATAATAAGAGGGCCCCCAGATCCCGGCCCCCCCACCCTATGTGAATGAGTATGGGGTACATGGTACCCCTACCCATTCACCTAGGTAAAAAGTGTCAATAATAAAACACAACACAGGTTTTTAAAATAATTTATTAAACAGCTCCGGGGGGGGTCTTCTTCCGTCTTCGGGGGTCCCTCTGGTTCATCTTCTCCCGGCGTCCGGTTGGTTCTTCTCCGCTCTCCGGCCTTTTCTCCCGGAGTCCCAGGTCTTCGGCCGGCCCCTCCGCTGTCTTCAGGTAGCTCTATTGCCAGCGGAGGTCCGGACTTCTTGGCTTCTTGGCTTCTTGTGTTCTCTTCTCTTCCCCCAGATGTTGACACGACGCTCTCTCCAGCTGGACTGGTCTCTGAGGGCTGCGTTGTGACTTATATAGGCGGAGACCCCGCCCCCATATGATGTCACAGTCCCTGGGCATGCTGGGACTGTGACGTTTTAGGGGGCGTGGTCGACGTGACCGGATGCGGGAGTGAGTGGAGGAGCGAGTGAACCTCCCCCAGCCCGATGCCTCCGTGTCTGCAGGAACCTACTCCAGCGCTTTTGACCTGGCTGTAAGGGCTCTCTCCCCCTAAAGATCTTGGCCCCCAGCCAGCTGATCGGCTCCCCTGCCCCTGTCTGCTCCGGAGCGTGGCGCCGCAGTACTAGTCTAAGCCGCTCGGGAGAAGCGGCACATCTGAACTCCTCGGAGCGGAGAGGAAGGGCGGTTGCCGGGACGACGGCTTCGGCTCCAGGGGAAGGAGACGGCGTGGACGGCGTGCGCTCCCAGAGAAAGGAGCTGTCAACTACTCTCAGAGAAAGAAGCGTCCCTGTGCTGCCCAGGTATCTGGCAGCGCCAAGGTACAAGCTTTGGTAGTTACATTAGGGGGTACACTAGAAGTGGACTATCTCTCCCCCCTCCCCAGGGGTCAACCCATCGCGGTGGACGAAGGGGGAGTGGAGATACAGGTGAGCCCTGACAGCCCGATATACTATCAGCTAATGACCAGACCTGAGCTCAGACTGCCTTAAGCAGCCTGTAATACTACCACACAGAGAGCAGTGCATATTTGGGGAAAGCTGTTACATGACGGTTGGTGGAGGACTATATCAATAAGGGATATTATTGGACCTGAGATAATATCGTGCGAAGAGAAGAGGAGTGGGGGAAAGGATAAGAGAGGGGGGGGGGAAATATTAACCCCACGAGTGGCCAAACCTTCGTACACATCCCCCGGCTCATATAACAAGCCATGACCAGGAAAAAAGGAGAGGAATTACAGCAACAGGACAACACTAGCTCCCAAATGACCCGCACTTCAAAAGAAAAGGCGAACCAGGCAGCAGTCGCAGCAGCGGCTAAACTGGAAAAATTCGCTCACCCCTCCACTTCACCACCACCTAAAAATACCCAGCAGCAGCAGGACAGGCCGCAAGCAGGGGGCTCAGGGGATAGAAAGAGCTTAGGAAAAGGATCAGCTGCAACGCATACAATGAAAGCGGCGGCTAGTAAAGGTTCTGCGGGTGACTCCGCGGGATTAGCAACCAGCAATGCTGCTGCGCAAAACGCATCAGTAGATGCTGAACCCACGCTGAAAGACGTTTTGCAGGCTGTCAACTCCTGCAGGGCCTCTTTAAACGACCTGAGCGATCAGCTGACGGGATTAAAGGAAGAGATAATTAGGGTAAGCCAAGAACTACAAAGGACTATAACTAGAACATCTGAACTGGAGGAGAGAGTAAGCCAGGCTGAAGACGACTTAATCCCACTAAAGCAAGATCTCAAGCTACTAAAAACGCAGATGGGACTATATAAAGTGAAAATGGAGGAAATCGAAAATAGGTCCCGCAGGAACAACGTAAGAGTGGTAGGCCTACCGGAGCGGTGCGAGGGCCCCCACCCTGAGGAGTTCCTGGAGAATTGGCTTAGGGGTATATTTGGGACGGATACTTTCTCTCATCTTTTTGCCATTGAAAGAGCCCACAGAGTACCAACTAGGACCCCACTATCAGGGGGGTACCCCAGGCCAATAATAATGAAGCTTCTTAATTATAGAGACAAGGTAACATTGATGCGTAGGGCCAGAGAACTGGGGGATATTTTGTACAATGGAGCTAAGATATTATTTTTTCCTGACTACTCCCCAGACCTCCAGAAACGAAGGGCTGAATTTAAGGACATCAAGCGTAACTTACGGACTTACAACATAGAATATGCCCTGTTATATCCTGCACGGCTACGCATTACTGCTTTAGGATCCACCCATTTTTTCGATACAATAGCAGGGGCAACAAAATGGCTGGAAGACAATAAAACGGGCCTACAGAGCTAAGGGCCAAATAAGGCTATTTAAACCTGGACAGGAAAGGAGGAAAACGTAATTTTTTTTTTTTTCTTCCTCCTTTTCCTCCTTTTTTGTTTGTTTTTCTTATAATAAATTAGTAGACGACACGGGGGTGGGGGGTTGGGGGGAGTACGAGAGTGGAAGCACGGATGAAGGAGGTGATTCCACTAGTTGCATATTTTTTTTTGTGGGCTTGGAAGTGGGTTGTGGGAGGGGGGGTGGGGGGGACGAATGTGTCAGCAAATCACAATGTATTTTTTCAATGTATGTGTGGGAAGTCACTTTTTGTATGGTTGGGAGGGGGGAAAAAGGTCACATGTACAGCCCCTGGGGCTAGCCTAACTAGGCAGGGGGGGGGGTCACGAATTAGGGTGGGAAGAGGGGGGTTGGATAAAGTTGAAGGGGGTTGGGATGGGGGGGTTATAGTGAGTCACAGGGATAGGCAACGGCGTAGAAGTAAGTCACACATAGGCATGAAGGGTTGGTTCACAAAAACAAATGTAATGTACATCAGCACAAGTAATTTGTATTTGCAGTCAGAAATTGCAGGGGGGGGGGGCCCCGGATGTAGGGGCCCGCTGCCCTCCTCACTTCATTTTTTTTTATTTTTCTCTGTATTTTTTTTTTGGTTAACACAACCACAGAGTTTACGATGAGCTTGGAACCCACAAATTCACAAATGATTTTCTCCTTTTTCTTTTTTTTTCTTTTTCCAAGATGCCTTTTAAAACATTAAGGATAGGCTCCTGGAATATCAGGGGCATGGGTGATCCTGCTAAAAGAGCAGCAGTATTCTTGGCAATGGAAGCTCACGGTGTCGGTCTGGCTTGTTTGCAGGAAACCCACCTTACCAACAATACTAAATCACAGGTTCGGAACCACAAATTCCAAGAACAGTATCATTCAGTCTACACCTCATATTCAAGAGGGGTGAGCATACTGGTGGGGAGAGGTTTCTCGTTTTCCTGCAGGGACGCCAGAATTGACCCGTTGGGTCGTTATGTCTTCCTGAGCTGTGTGGTGGAAAATCAGCCCCTGGTGATAGCAAATATTTACATTCCCCCTCCGTTCAAAACAGAGGCTATTCTGGACCTGCTAGAGTTTGTGGAAAGTAAAGTAGATATACCGATCATATTAGTGGGGGACTTCAACACAGTTTTAGATAACAAATTGGACCGTTTTCCGCCCATTAATCGGGCGGAAAGGCTATCAGAGGGCCGTCTAGGCCAACTTCTGGAGGAGGTGGGGTGGCGGGAACTATGGAGATCCCGCAACCCAAATATCCGACAGTATTCCTGTTATTCAGGGACACACTCCACTCTCTCGCGCATAGACATGGCGGTAGGCAATGGGGACGCTATGCAATTAATAGGGAACATAGAGTACAAGCCGAGAGGAATTTCGGATCATTCTCCCTTGATCTTGACTCTGAATCTAACTGTTAAGTCTAGCCGCAAGAGGTGGACAATAAAACCATTGTGGTTGGACTTAATAAGCGGTCCAGCAGAAGTTACCTCTAAACTAAAAGAGTTCGTAACATTCAACTCTGGTTCAGCCCCCGCGGGAGTAGTGTGGGACACCTTAAAAGCGTTTCTTAGGGGACTATTACACCAGCAGGTGGTTATAGCCAAGAAAACGTCTAGGGAATGGGAGGAGAGGGCTAGCAGGGAAGCTATGGTAACAGAAGCACATTATGTGGCGGACCCAACCCCGGAAAAGCAGGCGGAATGGCTCAGCAGACAACAAGAATATAGAGAAGTAATTAACAGAAGAGTAGAAAATAAAAGACTCTTCCAGAAGCAAAATTATTTTGGTGAAGGGGAAAGGGTGGGCCGGATGTTGGCCCGTATAACCAAGTCTAATAAATCTCCATCAGCTATTTTTTCAATTAAGACACCGTCCGGAGAAATCACTTCCGACCCCGCCAAGGTCCTGGAGACATTCTCGGCGTTCTACAGGGACCTGTACAGGTCGCGTAGGGGGCCGGACCGGCGCGAGATAGACAGGTTTATGGAAGGGGTAGAGTTGCCTGTGCTCTCGGACAGGGACAGGGGCGAGATGGATTCCCCCCTGACCCTAGAGGAGTTGCAAAAAGCTGTCGCGGAGTTGTCAGGCCAGAAATCTCCAGGACCGGATGGCTTGCCATTGGAGATCTATAGAAAGTACGGGGAAGTGCTACTTCCAGAGCTCCTAAAAGTTCTGGAGCAGTCGATTAAGGACGGAAGGTTACCCCTGTCGATGTTAGAGGCCGATATAGTGGTGATACCAAAGGAGGGGAAAGACCTATCGGAATTCTCCTCATACAGGCCAATATCATTACTGTGCACGGATGTCAAGATTGTTGCAAGGGTACTGGCAACCAGACTAAATAAATGTATCACAAAACTTGTGCATTCGGACCAATCGGGGTTTATCCCCGGTCGGTCCACCAGTACCAATATCAGAAGGGCCTACTTAAATCTTCAGGTACCGGCAGAGAACGAGGGGTCTAGAGCCATATTGTCATTAGATACCGCCAAGGCTTTTGATAGCCTGGAGTGGGAATACCTTTGGTGGGTCCTGGAGAGGTTTGGATTTGGCCCCGTATTTATCAATTGGTTAAAAACCCTATATAACCATCCAAAGGCAAGACTCAAGGTAAATAATGACTTCTCGGAAAGCTTCCCCCTTGAAAGAGGAACTAGGCAGGGCTGCCCCTTGTCACCTTTGCTGTTTGTTTTAGCTATGGAGCCATTGGCGGGAGCAGTAAGATTATCGGCCGAAATACAGGGTTACCATAGGAACGGCGAGGAAGAGAAAATAGCGCTTTTTGCGGACGATGTTTTATTCTTCCTTGGGGACACGAGCTCCTCATTGGAGAAAGTGGTTCATTTGGTGGAGGACTTTGGCAAATTCTCAGGCCTGACCATCAACTGGGAGAAATCATCGCTTCTGCCGATTGATCCATTGGCCAACCCTATTCCACCGAGCCTACCTCAATTAAGAGTCACGGGGAAAATGAAGTACCTTGGCGTTGTATTGTCCAGGAACCCTGAAGTGTTTATTGAGGACAACCTGGTCCCTCTCTTACTGAAATTTAAAAAAAAGTGCGACATCTGGTGTAGACTCCCTCTTTCTACAGCGGGTCGGGCTAATTTGATTAAAATGATATGGCTGCCCCAGTTGCTATACCTGCTCCACAATTCACTAGTGTGGATTGGGGAGAAGTGGTTCCAAAGAATTCAATCCCTCTTTAGGGAACTAATTTGGAAAAAAGGGCAGGCCAGGATAGGCTTACAAAAATTACAGTGCCCCGATACGGAGGGGGGACTGGCGATCCCCCACCCGTATGCCTACTTTTTGGCTGCTCAGCTGCAGCAAATTGGCGGATGCGCCACTGATGGAGGGGGAGGAAAGAGTGTCCAAATTATTCTACAGGGAAGCCCTCATAGCTCATTAGTTGAAGCACTGGAGGCAGATTCGTTACAACGGGAGATCCCAACACTTAAAATGATTACTAAGGTTTGGCAGGCAGCTAAGCGAATAATGGGGTATAAGGGAAGTTCGGAATACTCACCAATTTGGAACAACAGGTTCCTGCAGGAACTATTATCAATTGATAGAAACAAGTAGTGGGAAAGGAGTGGGATAAGCCGACTGAAACAATTATACGAGGGGGACACCCTGAAACCCTTCGAGGATCTGAGGCATGAGTACGGGTTGCCAAATCGAGTATTCTTTAGCTATCTACAGATCAGGCACGCCTTGAGTAAACAGTTCGGAAGACAACCCCCCATATGGTGCAAGATCCCACTACTACAAACAATAATAAAATCAGAGACCTCTAAGGGGTTAATTACAGTGATATATACCCAATTAATAAAGAAAATAAACACACAGGCAGGCTTTCCCGGGGGCAGGGACAGGTGGGCGGCTGACGTGGGGGAAATTACGGACACGCAGTGGAAAAGGATTCTGGAACTTGGACCAGAGGTGTCGGTTTCTCCCACGCAAAAAGTCTCCCACCTGATGCTGCTACACAGATCCTACTATACACCGAAAAAGCTTTTTATATCTGGTCACAGAGCTAATGATGAATGCCCTAGATGTGGAAATACAGGCGATCTAATCCATATGTTCTGGAGGTGCCCAAAACTAGTCAGGTACTGGCCCGAGATCTTAAAGAAAATAAATACCACGTTTAAAACTAACTTAGAGTTAGATCCCAAAACCTGTGTGCTGGGATACGTCACCAACAGTCTGGGAGATAGAAGCACGGCGGTAGTGGCAGCAAGATGCCTGTTCCAGGCCAGGAAACTGATTGCACAGTCATGGCAATCAAGAACTCCTCCTACTCCGGAAGACTGGATTAGAACCGTCAACTCCACTGTGTGGAGCGAAAGAACATTCTACACTAGGTTAGGCAATCATAATAAGTTTGCGAAAATGTGGAACCCGTGGATCCAAGCAATGCCTTGTCCTTCAGCAGTGTTATCTAGTACTGAATTTACCTGTTCTCCCCATTAAAGGAGTGAGGCTGAGCGAGTAGTAGTTTATAGATTAGAGTCGAGAGACAACAATGTATCAAAGTAATATTGACCAAAGTATATGCCTGAGGAATATGGGGGTACAATAAGGGGGGGTTAAAAGGGGGGTGGGGGGGGGGTGCACCAGCGAGAGAAGTATTAATGCACAAACACATATAATAGTAATACGAGGACATGCGGCCAATTGATCCTGAGAGGCAGGAAATAGGCTCTATACTTGTATCGCGGCACTTTTATAACCAATTATACACTAAAATGCATATGGTTATACAATACTTTCCAAAAAATAAAAAATAAAATAATCTTTGAATGGCCACAATGATGTGACTGGATTAGAGACATACATGAACATTACTCTGAAGGCAGTCTCTGGATATAGTTAACTGATGTGGTGAAAAAAAAAAAAAAAAAAGAATTTTCTATTTTTTAAATTTGCCGCCAGGCTCCGCCCCCTTGCGATGCAGGGAACGGAGCCCGACACAGAGGCATCGGGTGGAGGACAGAGCCCGCAGACACAGCGGGGGGACATCGCAGGATCCTGGGGACAGGGAAAGTAACCTGCACCAGAATCCTGTAATGCAATCCCGAGTGTAGCTCGGGGTTACCGCTAATGGTACTGAAATTTAACCCGGAGCCACACTCGGGAAAACCGCCCGGTAGGCTAATGGTAGTTGGTAAGTTGTTGGTAAATGGTAAATTGGCCCACCCTTTGCAGCTGTAACAGCTTCAACTCTGGGAAGCCTGTCCACAAGGTTTAGGAGTGTGTCTATGGGAATGTTTGACCATTCTTCTAGAAGCACATTTGTGACGCAAGGCACTGATGTGGATGAGAAGGCTTGGACCTTGCTTTGTGCACTGGTCCAAATCATTTGTTGGAGGGGGGATTATGGTGTGGGGTTGTTTCTTCAGGGGTTGGGTTTGGCCCCTTTGTTCCAATGAAGGGAATTCTTAAGGCGTCAGCATACCAAGGCATTTTGGACAATTTCATGCTCCCAACTTTGTGGGAAAAATTTGGGGGTGGCCCATTCCTGTTCCAACATGACTGCACACCAGTGCACAAAGCAAGGTTCATAAAGACATGGATGAGCGAGTTTGGGGTGGAGGAACTTGACTGGCCTGTACAGAGTCCTAACCTCAACACGATAGAACACCTTTTGGATGAATTAGAGTGGAGACTGTGAGCTAAGCCTTCTCGTCCAACATCAGTGCCTGACCTCACAAATGCGCTTCTGGAAGAATGGTCAAACATTCCCATAGACACACTCCTAAACCTTGTGGACAGCCTTCTTAGAAGAGTTGAAGCTGTTATAGCTGCAAAGGGTGGGCACACTCAATATTAAACCCTACGGACTAAGACTGGGACGGCATATAATGTTCATGTGTGTGTAAAGGCAGGCATCCCAATACTTTTGGTAATATAGTGTATATTAGGGCGTACGGGCGCCACCCCCTCTCTCCAGCCACACCCTCTATGACCAATGGTAGATTCATGCAGTGCATGAATCTATCCATGGCTGCTGCTGCCACCCCCTATTCAGGCGTCCAGATACTTTTCAGGCGCAGGGCGCATGAATTACAGCAGCAGGGGGTGTTTATGAAGCACCTGATTACAGCCATAGGCTCTAATAGGCATCAAAAAAGGTAAACAGCGCTCGCAGTTCACCCATCTGTGTTAGAAAATCGAATGAATATTGGCTTTCCTAACACTGAACCGCCTCTCCACCAATCTGGTGCTTGGATCTGTTACCCGTCACCTGTTTGGCTGAAATGACAGGTGCTGTGATTGGATGCCTATGAGGCGTCCAATCATAGGAGAGGATGGAAGAAGACATCGAGGACATGGAGGAGCATGGAGGAGCATGGAGGACACCGCCTGCCACTGTCACCCACTGCCCCACCGAGGCAGGGTAAGTGCCGGGCAGACGGTGGTTGGGGGGGCCCAGTGAGAGAATTTGATGGGCACAGTGGGAGCATTTGATGGGCACAGTGGCAGCATTTGATGGCACAGTGGGAGCATTTGATGGCACAGAGGAGGCATTTGATGGGCACAGTGGCAGCATTTGATGGCACAGTGGGAGCATTTAATGGGCACAGTGGGAGCATTTAATGGGCACAGTGTCAGCATTTGATGGCACAGCAGGTGCATTTGATGACACAGTGGCAGAATTTGATGGGCACAGTGGGAGCATTTGATGGGCACAGTGTCAGCATTTGATAGCACAGTGGCAGCATTTGATGGCACAGTGGCAGCGTTTGATGGCACAGTGGCAGCATTTGGCACAGTGGCAGCGTTTGACGGGCACAGTGATGGCATTTGACGGGCACAGTGGCTGCGTTTGATGGGCATAGTGGCGGCATTTGATGGCACAGTGGCTGCGTTTGATGGGAACAGTGAGGCTGCAATTGATGGGTTTTTTTCAGAATTTTTCAGTTTGTTTGCGCCCCCCCATAAAATTTTGAGCACCAGCTGCCACCGAAGCTGCAAATGACCTGCTACTCAGTAGCATCAATTGTTTTACAGTTCATTCACCTGCTTATACACCAAATTAAGCCCTGATAACTGCAAGAGTTCTTGTTCTTTAATGGGCATCCAGATTTCAGCAACATTTTTCACAATTATAATACTTTGGGGTTGATTCACTAAAGGCAAATAGACTGTGCTATTCGCAACTACAGCTCACCAACTTTTATTGGCACATGATTGGATGATGAAAATCAGCAGAGCTTCGCCTCATTCACTAAGCCCTGCAATTCAAATACGCGTAGCTTCACTTTTAACTGTACTGCAGACAGAAACAGTTGTAGAAAAGTGATGGACCAGAATTATACCTTCCTGTTTTTTACAATCTAAAAAGTAATTGTAATCTGTATTTTAAGCAATATTATTAGCACTGGAGCTATGCAAGTTAAGTGTGGTTATTATTTCTTTTTAACATTACAGCTCCCAGGCCTATTCTTTTTTAAAGATGGCAAATCAATTCACCCACCAGCTTCTGTACATGTCCCCCCCTTCATTTAATCCTCTTTTTGCGTGCTTGTTTTTATACTATGTGAAAAAAATAAAGCGTGTCATACTTTATACTAGTAGATATCTGTCTTGCAGCAGTGCGACCAATGGCGCAACATGTGTCAGATTCATGCATGTATTGGTAATGTGCACATAAATCTATTGCATAACTGCTTGAGTTTTGTGCGACACAATATTTAGACCCATTTCACACTGAGGCAGTTTTCAGGCATTTTAGCGCTAGAAATAGCGCCTGTAAAGCACCAGAAAACTGCCTCCCGTATCGCACGAATGTGGGGCGGTTTGGGAGTGCTGTATACAGTGCTCCCAAAATGCCCCTGCCCATTGCAATGAATGGGAGGCGCTTCCAACGTGCCTGAAAAGCGCTTTGGAAGCACTGCAACACAGGCATTTTTAACCCCTTCTTTGGCCCCAGTAGTGGCTGAAAAGTGCTGCTTAAATGCAGAGGCGGCCCCAGTGTGAAAGGAGTCTAATGCCCTGTACACACGATCGCACATTCCGACAACAAAATCCATCGGATTTTTTCCGACGGATGTTGGCTCAAACTTGTCTTGCATACACAAGGTCACACAAAGTTGGTCGGAAATTCCGAACGTCAAGAACGCGGTGACGTACAACACGTATGACGAGCCGAGAAAAATGAAGTTCTATTGCTAGTGCTGCTCTTCTGCTTGATTCTGAGCATGCGTGGCACTTTGTGCGTCGGAATTGTCTACACATGATTGGAATTTACGCAAACGGATTTTGTTGTCAGAAAATTTTAGAGCCAGCTCTCAAACTTTGTGTGTCGGAAATTCCGATGGAAAACGTCAGATGGAGCCTACACACGGTCGGAATTTACGACAACAAGCTCTGATCGCACATTTTCCGTCGGAAAGTACGATCGTGTGTACAGGGCATTAGAAGTACTCCAACAGGTGAGAGGCTTTGATTACCTCTAATTTTCTTATCACCAATATGTTAGTATTTTAGTATTCATAAAAAACAATTGCAACCGTCAGTAAAAGTGTCACTACATGAATATGTCACACACCTCAGTACTAACAAAGAAAATAACACATGGGTTTCATGAATTTACCCTGAGGCTTCTGACTATATCCACACTATCAGAAATATGCTGATAATGCCTTCTTGAATTACCCCCAGTATGTTGAAATGTTATGCCAGCCATACATGGATCAAAATGTGTCCAGCTTAGCAGGGACATGCTGAATTTCGATCCATGTATGGCAGGCTGGTTGTACACAAGTCGACCGATAGTCAATAGCCTGCTGAAAAATGTTTCTCTTTGGACCAGCCGAATTTTGATCCATGTATTGGCAGGCTGGTTGTACACAAGTTGACCAATAGTCCATTGCCTGTGGGAAAATGTTCTCTCAATCAGTGTCGCTGGCTATAGCCAGTGGTGCTAGTCAGTGTATTCTGATGGCAGGCAAATCTCCCCGCTGTCAGAATACAATAACTCACTCATCCACATCAAGTTTATGAACAGGGGAATCAAGTCATTTTTAAAATATGGCCAGCCTAAGGGTGATACAGTTTAAAAAAAATAGAAACCGCATATTGATCGAGGGTCAGTAGTCAACCCAATAACTCAACAATCCCTTAGGCTATGGGATAAACTTCAATTTCCATTCAAATTAGCATCTCCCCATACACCGTTACTATCTTTCCTACAAAACCTAGGTTTTTACCCAGCCTACTCTGACCTCGCTCTATTCCACCTTTGGTGCTTTCTCAATCTGACCCGTATATGTGACCTTGTGACAGATGGTGGCCTGAAAACATTTGCTGTCCTCCAAGAGAAGTCTCAGCTCCCTTCTAGGGAACTCTTCCGTTACCTCCAGATCTGTCATTTTGTTTGGACGATCATATACTCACACACATCTCTCACCAGTCTTTCCCTTTACAAAGGTATATGCAACTCTGACCTGCATGCCTCAGGTATTACGTTGTGTATATATAATCATCTCACACCCCCTTTTGGCCAAAATGCCCTCCTACACTACACGATGTTCTAGAGACCTAGAGATTGACCTGGAGGCGGAGGATTGGAAAGATATCTGGGCGACTAACAAAACTTCCTCTCAAAACATTGTGGTACTTGAGACCAATTATAAAGTTATGATTCGATGGTTTTTGGGCTGGGTAAGGATCTCTAAATTTTAACCAGGATTCCCTCCTGCCTGCTTTCGTGCCTGTGGCCAAATAGGCACTCATGCCCATATCTGGTGGATCTGTCCGGTTGTACAACAATTCTGGACTAAAATATTCAGAATGGCCTCCACCCTGATTATTAACACTACTCTAGACCTAGACCCGTCTCTTGTGTTGCTGAGCCATAATACTCTGGACTGTACCAGATCCCAGTTCCATCTTATCCTACAGGTTATGACAGCAGCCAAGCAAACTATAGCACAAGCCTGGAAGACCCCTGCACTTTGCACTACTGAAACCCAGGCCATGAACCACAGCAAAATAGAAGCTACTATCCAAGACAAAATACCCAAACATCTAAAAATCTGGCAACTCTCGGTTGACCATTTTCTACCTCCTGGTTTTGATGAGTCTCTTCTCGAACCCTGAACTATCACCCATTGTTAAATTTAGGTTCTGCGCTGGCCGGGAGCCATCAGCCTCCTCTTCCTCTCCCTTTCATGTTTTTCACCTTTCCCTTTTTGTTCTATTTCTTCTCTTGATTTAATGTTGTGTTTCCATGCCCTATCCCACTGGAACATGATATAATGAGCTAATATTTCATTATGTCCTTTGTACACCAGTGCTGAGCACTATGAGTTCTCTCAGTTATTGATTTCATTGTAACTTATGTTTTCCTATTGTTATATCCTTAAAAGGCCTAGTGCCTCCATTATTTTCTGTTATGTAAGCTATATACCCATTGTGCAAGTTCTGCACTGACAATTTTATTGGAGTGCTTCCACTGCTTGTATACTATATGTTATACCCCATTATGGAGGAAACTCTAAGTTAATTGTTATGATTTCAATAAAAAGACTGAAAAGAAAAAAAAAATAGAAAATAGGGGAAGCTGAAAATAAAAACGACTTGACATAATGGGAACACAATGAGACAGACATAAATTTAAATACTGGTGAGGCACCTCCTTTATCAAGATCAATAACTAAAATTTGGAAACCCCAAAGAAAGATTTTTCTTTCACATAAGAGAGTACCAGAATGCAGATGTTAGTGAGTAATTTAGCTTTTGCCATTTATAACTGCAATCATCCACTGGGTGGCACTGCTACTTTATCTATAGAAAGCCTTACTCTATAAGGTTGTCCTTTTACAAATGTTGAATATTGTCTCTACAATTTTGCCACCTGTAACACTACCATGAAGTATTTTAACAAACTGTGATTTTTTTTGAAGAAGAAGACCCCAAAAGTAATCCCAAAATGGTCAAAGTCTACTTACTGCACCTTGGTAAAGCTATACAAGAGAAAGGGCAGTTTAAAAAAAAATGCAGTGATGTTGTGAATTTAAAGAAGTTACGGTTTTATTGAAAATTATTTAAATGTATTGTAAATCCAACTTATCTAAATGTATTAATTTGATTTGATTTCAACCGCTGTTTCATTTGTACTTGGTACAAATGAGGCATTCTGCATTCATATGTTCTGGCAAGGAACATGCAAACAAAAGAGGAGAGAACAGGGAGATAAATGTCCTTATCCGTATATTGCTGCTCCCTTACTGTCCAAACATAAGCTAGGGGCTGAAAGTTGTTTAAGTGCCCTTTCTGTGTTGCTTAAACCAGCAGAGAAAAATCAGGTCATTGGGCTGACTATCCAGTGTGGTAACTGCGTTAAATGCTAGGTTCACCTTTTTCAGAGATTAGTCTATGCAGTAGCTATTAAAAAGTGTGCAGCTTTGAAAAATGTTAACCATTTATTTTAAGTCATGCCTCATTGTGCCCACCAAATGCAGCCACTGTGCCCATCAATTGCAGCCACTGTGCCATCAAACGCAGCCACTGTTTCCATCAAACGCAGCCACTGTGCCGTCAAACGCAGCCACTGTGCCATCAAACGCAGCCACTGTGCCCATCAAACGCAGCCACTGTGCCATCAAACACAACCACTGTGCCCATCAAATGCAGCCACCGTGCCATCAAAAGCAGCCACTGTGCCCATCAAATGCAGCCACTGTGCCATCAAAAGCAGCCACTGTGCCCATCAAATACAGCCACTGTGCCCATCAAATGCATCCACTGTGCCCATCAAATGCAGCCACTGTTCCCATCAAACGCAGTCACTGTACCATCAAACACAGAGATACACATAGAGAAAAGTTGGCGCATGCTCCAGACTCAGTGTTAGTCCACCAGTCTGATAAGTACATAGGAGATGGGAGATGATTAAGAGAAATTTAAAAAAAAGGACTGATAAAAAGTCCATATAGTGCATATGATAACACCTTGAAGGCAGCCCAGTGGAAGATGAGAAGCAAATCTTGGAACAGCTGAGGATAAAGCACACAGGCGCCACTCTAAGTGCAGTATAACAGTAAATTTAATGCAAGTCGGATATACATACTCACAATAGTAGGGTAAAAACAGGCATTTTTGGCATAGATTGCCTAGCGTTCGAGAAGGGGGTACATCCATAGAGCTGCTGGCTGGTTCCTCAGAGCAGGTTGCACCAGTGGTCGCCGATGCTTCCTGGTTCTGGAACACACAGGGAGCCAAGGGATGACATCACTTCCGGATTTATGATGAACCAATAGGCGACGCATGCTTTTCTTCTTCAGGCCTAACGGGGGCCATGTTGGATGAGGGCTTATAAGCACTGGTGCCGCTGCTCCTGGGTCCTAGAGTCCCACGGCTATAGATATAAGACATACATATATTGCTGGCTTAATGGTGATGCAGAGAGAGATATATGAAGCTCAGCAGACGGAACCACAAAACCACTTCACTAACTGGGCATACAAAAGGATCATTGGAATTAATAATAATATAAAAAGGAGGGGACATTGAGAAACATTTATAAAAACGGCACTACAAAACAGTATAGTGCAGCACACAGCAGAAAAACACACACGCTTGCCGACTGCCTCACGCAGATATACTGCGGCAGAAGGGCTCGTACAGGCAGAATCATGTACCTGTACGTTCCCCTTTAAGAGTCGTCCGCGGCAAGCTCCGTGAGTTGGGTCGCGGGTCCCGCGGACTTGATCGCCATGGGGATACCCACGATCGTATCACGGGGAGGAAGAACGGGGAGATGCTTGTTTACATTACATTATATTCTGCCTAGTGACAGTGTCACTGATCTCTGCTCCCTGTCATCAGAGCAGAGATCAGTGACCTGTCACACACAGCCATGCCCCTCACACTTAGAAACACGCCCCTAGGACACACTTAACCCCTACATTGCCACCTAGTGGTTAACCTCTTCACTGCCAGTATCATTTACACAGGAATCAGTGCATTTGTGTGTGCATTTGTATGTATTGTATCATTAAATCCATGTGTTTCTTTTATGATTACCTTTTACCCACTGCTGGAGGAAATCCTTAAAGATATCATACAGATCAGGAGATTGTGGTCAGTTTCCTGTTTCAGGTTCGCCTGTTCATTCCATTTTTTTTTCCCAAAAATATTACAGTATAACTGCTGTTGTGCATGTTCACCGATTACTCAGTTTATACTTTGGGTATACACGCATTTGTAGCCCTGCACTTTTTTATCACGCTTCCATTTACAATTAGTCTTATTGTTGGTGTTGGCAGCTTATATATTATTTCCACTAGTAGTGCAATAATTTTTCTTTATAACTATATATATATATATATATATATATATATATATATATATATATATAGTTATAAAGAAAAATTATTGCACTATTGCATATATATATATACAGTGGGGACGGAAAGTATTCAGACCCTCTTAAATTTTTCAATTTGTTATATTGCAGCCATTTGCGAAAATCATTTAAGTTAGTTTTTTTTTCCTCATTAATGTACACACAGCACCCCATATTGACAGAACAACACAGAATTGTTGAAATTTTTGCAGATTTATTAAAAAAGAAAAATCTGAAAGATCACATGGTCCTAAGTATTCAGACCCTTTTCTCAGTATTTAGTAGAAGCACCCTTTTGATCTAATACAGCCATGAGTCTTTTTGGGAAAGATGCAACAAGTTTTTCACACCTGGATTTGGGGATCCTCTGCCATTCCTCCTTGCAGATCCTCTCCAGTAGGGATGAGTTCGACCCGAACATCGGCTGTTCACCACTTTGCCGAATAGCGAACAATTTGGGGTGTTCACGGCAAATTCAAAAGCCGTGGAACACCCTTTAAAAGTATATGGGAGAGATCAAAGTGCTAATTTTAAAGGCTTATATGCATGGTATTGTCATAAAAAGTGTTTGGGGACCTGGGTCCTGCCCCAGGGGACATGTATCAATGCAAAAAAAGTTTTAAAAATGGCCGTTTTTTCGGGAGCAGTGATTTTAATAATGCTTCAAGTGAAACAATAAAAGTGTAATATTCCTTTAAATTTCGTACCTGGGGGGTGGCTATAGTATGCCTGTAAAGGGGCACATGTTTCCCGTGTTTAGAACAGTCTGACAGCAAAATGACATTTCAAAGGAAAAAAGTAGCCCCCCAAAGCACCTTGTCCCCATGTTGATGGGGACAAGGGCCCCATCCCCACAACCCTTGCCCGGTGGTTGTGGGGATCTGCGGGCGGGGGGCTTATCGGAATCTGGAAGCCCCCTTTAACAAGGGGACACCCAGATGCCGGCCCCCCCTGTGTGAAATGGTAAGGGGGTACAACCTACCATTTCACAAAAAAAGTGTCAAAAATGTTAAAAATGACAAGAGACAGTTTTTCACAATTCCTTTATTTAAATGCTTCTTCTTTCTTCTATCTTCTTTCTTCTATCTTCTATCTTCCTTCGGTTTCTTCCTCCATGTTCTTCTTCTTCTGGTTCTTCTGGTTGTTCCTCCGGTGTTCTGGTCCAGCATCTTCCTCCACGGCGTCTTCTTCCCTTCTTCTTCTTGGGCCATTCCACATCCATGATGGGAGGCTCCTGCTGTGTGACTGACGCTTCTCGTCTTCTGACGGTCCTTAAATAATGGAGGGTGGGGTCACCAGGTGGCCCCACCCTCTGTTATTTAAGAACCATCAGAAGACAAGAAGCATCACACAGCGGGAGCCTCCCATCATGGATGCGGAACGGCCCGAGAAGAAGAAGGGAAGAAGACGCCACGGAGGAAGATGCTGGACGAGAACACCGGAGGAAGAACCAGAAGAAGAAGAAGATGGAGGAAGAAACCGAAGGAAGATAGAAGATAGAAGAAAGAAGATAGAAGATAGAAGAAAGAAGAAGCATTTAAATAAAGGAATTGTCAAAAACTGTCTCTTGTCATTTTTAACATTTTTGACACTTTTTTTGTGAAATGGTACCATTTCACACAGGGGGGCCAGGATCTGGGGGTCCCTTTGTTAAAGGGAGCTTCCAGATTCCGATAAGCCCCCTGCCCGCAGACCCCCACAACCACTGGGCAAGGGTTGTGGGGATGAGGCCCTTGTCCCCATCAACATGGGGACAAGGTGCTTTGGGGGGCTACCCCAAAGTACCCTCCCAATGTTGAGGGCATGTGGCCTGGTACGGTTCAGGAGGGGGGATGCTCTCTTGTCCCCCCTCTTTTCCTGTGGCCTGCCAGGTTGCGCGCTCGGATAAGGGTCCGGTATGGATTTTTGGAGGCACCCCACGCCATTTTTTTAAAAATTTTGGCGCGGGGTTCCCCTTAAAATCCATACCAGACCTGAAGGGCCTGGTATGGAATTTAGGGGGACCCCCTCGCCATTTTTTTTTAAATTTTGGTTCAGGGTTCCCCTGTGGGGAATTCCCATGCCGTTTTTATCAATTAACTTTTATGTGTATTGTCGGACCGGCAATTCATTAATAGCCGCGAGTAGTTTTAAATGACTTTTTTCCTTTGAAATGTCATTTTGCTGTCAGACTGTTCTAAACACGGGAAACATGCGCTCCTTTACAGGCATACTATAGACACCCCCCCAGGTACGAAATTTAAAGGAATATTACACTTTTATCATTTCACTTTAAGCATCATTAAAATCACTGCTCCCGAAAAAACGGCCGTTTTTAAAACTTTTTTTTGCATTGATCCATGTCCCCTGGGGCAGGACCCAGGTCCCCAAACACTTTTTATGACAATAACTTGCATATAAGCCTTTAAAATTAGCACTTTTGATTATTCATGTTCAAGTCCCATAGACTTTAACAGGGTTCGCGTGTTCAAACAAATTTTTTGCCTGTTCGCATGTTCTGGTGCGAACCGAACAGGGGGGTGTTCAGCTCATCCCTACTCTTCAGTTCTGTCAGGTTGGATGGTAAACATTGGTGGACAGCCATTTTTAGGTCTCTCCAGAGATGCTCAATTGAGTTTAAGTCAGGGCTCTGGCTGGGCCATTCAAGAACAGTCACGGAGTTGTTGTCAAGCCACTCCTTCGTTATTTTAGCTGTGTGCTTAGGGTCATTGTCTTGTTGGAAGGTAAACCTTCGGCCCAGTCTGAGGTCCTGAGCACTCTGGAGAAGGTTTTCATCCAGGATATCCCTGTACTTGGCCGCATTCATCTTTTCCTCAATTGCAACCAGTCGTCCTGTCCCTGCAGCTGAAAAACACCCCCGCAGCATGATGCTACCACCACCATGCTTCACTGTTGGGACTGTATTGGACAGGTGATGAGCAGTGCCTGGTTTTCTCCACACATACCACTTAGAATTAAGGCCAAAAAGTTCTATCTTGGTCTCATCAGACCAGAGAATCTTATTTCTCACAATCTTGGAGTCCTTCAGGTGTTTTTTTAGCAAACTCCATGTGGGCTTTCATGTGTCTTGCACTGAGGAGAGGCTTCTGTCAGGCCACTCTGCCATAAAGCCCCGACTGGTGGAGGGCTGCAGTGATGGTTGACTTTCTACAACTTTCTCCCATCTCCCGACTGCATCTCTGGAGCTCAGCCGCAGTGATCTTTGAGTTCTTCTTTACCTCTCTCACCAAGGCTCTTCTCCCCCGATAGCTCAGTTTGGCCAGACGGCCAGCTCTAGGAAGGGTTCTGGTCGTCCTAAACATCTTTCATTTAAGGATTATGGAGGCCACTGTGCTCTTAGGAACCTTAAGTGCAGCAGAAATTTTTTGTAACCTTGGCCAGATCTGTGCCTTGCCACAATTCTGTCTCTGAGCTCTTTAGGCAGTTCCTTTGACCTCATGATTCTAATTTGCTCTAACATGCACTGTGACCTGTAAGGTCTTATATAGACAGGTGTGTGGCTTTCCTAACCAAGTCCAATCAGTATAATCAAACACAGCTGGACTCAAATGAAGGTGTAAAACCATCTCAAGGATGATCAGAAGAAATGGACAGCACCTTAGTTAAATATATGAGTGTCACAGCAAAGGGTCTGAATACTTAGGACCATGTGATATTTCAGGTTTTCTTTTTTAATAAATCTGCAAAAATGTCAACAATTCTGTGTTTTTCTATCAATATGGGGTGCTGTGTATACATTAATGAGGAAAAAAATGAACTTAAATGATTTCAGCAAATGGCTGCAATATAACAAAGAGTGAAAAATTTAAGGGGGTCTGAATACTTTCCGTCCCCACTGTATATATATATATATATATATATATATATATATATATATAGTTATAAAGAAAAATTATTGCACTACTAGTGGAAATAATATATAAGCTGCCAACACCAACAATAAGACTAATTGTAAATGGAAGCGTGATAAAAAAGTGCAGGGCTACAAATGCGTGTATACCCAAAGTATAAACTGAGTAATCGGTGAACATGCACAACAGCAGTTATACTGTAATATTTTTGGGAAAAAAAAATGGAATGAACAGGTGAACCTTAAATGATTTCAGCAAATGGCTGCAATATAACAAAGAGTGAAAAATTTAAGGGGGTCTGAATACTTTCCGTCCCCACTGTATACATATATATATATATATATATATATATATATATGTGTGTGTGTGTGTGTACTGTACCGTTCTATAATTATATAATTTTATAATTTTATAAATGTACTTTATATTTATACCATTCTATAATCCCACTGGCAGAATGGGTGATCAAACAATGGATACATATGTGGGCCAACACAGGTACCACATCAAACCACACAAGTGGGGGTGTTTGTTGGTTTTGGATTGAGGGAGGAAAAAGAGGGAGGAAAAATGGGGAGGGAGGTAGAGATGGGGGTGGGGGAAGAGGGGGTGGAAGAGAGGAAGAAGAAAAAGAGGGGGGAGTGGAAAAGAAGGATTTTAAAGGCCAACTCTGTCAAGATGGGGGGGAGAAGGGGGGAGGAAGAAGGGTAAAGGAAATGATGAGAGAATCCAAGGTGTATATCCAGTACGTCTCCCTCTGGCAGAGACGTTTGAAACGCTCTGGAAGTGGGAACGTACCAGGCACAGATTCTACAATCCAAACCCTGAGGCCCACAGAGGATTTTCCATGTTGTTTCAAAAAGTATTGGGGCACACTATGCACGTCATCTCCACCCTCCACAAACCAGCGATGTTCACCAAACCTCTTTCTCAGCATCCGTATGGTCCTCCCAACGTAATGCAAGCCACAAGGGCAAGTAAGGAAATAGACCACGAATTCTGTGGAACAACTGAAAAAGCTGGAGATCTGGTAAGTTTTTCCTTTTGCCTTAAATTCTTTTTGGCCATGGTTGACATGTTTGCATGTCAGACACAGTGCCTTATGGCACTGGTACATGCCAACTAGAGGAATGAGGCATAAAGTTTGTGTCAAGGGAATGGGGTGAGATTTATACTTGCTGGGAGCTACTAAGTTTTTGATGTTCCTGGCTTTTCTGTATGAAAATTTAGGTTTGGCTGGGTTGATAGATTGCAACTGAGGATCCTCAAGTAAAATGGACCAATGTTTGCCCAATATGTGTTCCATTTCTTTATGTTTAGTGTGGAATTAGGTGACAAACGTAACTGGTTGAACAATAGACTGGTTAGTGTCTTTGGGCTGCACAGAGTGATCAGACAAATAGAAGTTGAAGGCTTCATCTATTTGGGAGTTTGGGTGGGAAGGCTTTCTCAGTGAATTTTTGTTTGAGATAGGACCCTTGTTCAATACAGTCTGATTCCCTGGTGCAGTTCCTGTGAAGGCGACAGAACTGGCTCTTAGGAATATTATTAATCCACCTAGGGTGATGGCAACTGTGGTGGTGCAGGAAAGACTTGGGGCAGGGGCCATTTGTTTGTTACTGGTGTAAAATATGGTCCTGGGACACCTTGTGCACCTTTTCTGCCATTGTGCTCTTGCTGGGTGCTCTTGCATAAGTTGAAGAGGCCTTGCAACTTATGCATGCGTTTGCAAATGCGTGCTAACTAAACCCCTGTTTTTAACGCAGACTGTTGGACAGGTTAATTTGGTCAGTTGGCAGACTGGTTGGTGAGTTGAGCTATGGAATGTTCTGTTTTTGTCTTTCATGTGTTTGCCCTTCCATGTGCTCCTTGCTGTGAAGGCCAGTTATTGATGGGGGCAGGGGCCATTTGTTTGTTACTGGTGTAAAATATGGTTCGGGGACACACTGTACACCTTTGCTGCCATTGTGCTCTTGCTGGGTGTCCAGTGTGCTCCTGTTTCTTCAAGGGGGATTGGGCTGCCTCCAGGCCCACCTGCCCCTCATCTATCCATTTAATGCATGTGCTTCCATTGTGGAGACGCTTATAAATTCAGTAGCATTAGGACTGCAAGCATACACAGGGTGCCATGAAGAGGCCTTGCAGCTTATGCATGCATTTGCAAATGTGTGCTAACTAAACACCTGTTTTTAACACAGACTGTTGGACAGGTTAATTTGGTCAGTTGGCAGACTGGTTTGTGAGTTGAGCTATGGAATGTTCTGTTTTTGTCTTTCGCAGGAAAGAGTTGCCAGCTGTGGGCTTGGTGTAATTTTTGGATAATATTTGGCCCTCGTGGTGGGACAGTGTTAAATCTAGGAATGAAAACTGTTGGGGATCATGTTCAGAAGTGAAGGATAAACTGTATGTATTATTGTTGCAATGCTGTAAGAATTCTATGAACAGGGACTCTGGGCCGTCCCAGATGACAATGATGTAATCAATATATCTCCCATAAAAGATGATATGGGTTATTGAGCCAGATGTAATTGGCTTCCCAGAGTCCCATGGTGAGGTTGGCATAGCTAGGAGCAAAAGTTGCCCCCGTAGCTGTGCCCATCACCTGTAAATAGAATTCTCCATCGAATTCAAAATAATTATGTGCTATACAGAATTCTGTCGCTTCCAGAATTAATTCTGCCTGTCCGGGGTTGAATAAGGGATCAGTAGAAAGAAAACTTGCCGTAGCTCTGAGACCTATATTGAAGTGTATAGTGAGTTTACGTCAAGGGATGCCCATGTGTAAGTGGGTTCCCAAGTGTAATGAGCCAATTGTTCAAAAAAATGTGCCCCATCTCTGATGTAGGATGGGAGATTTTGTGCAAGAGGCTGGAGAAACTGATTGATATATTGAGAAATTGGACTGGTTATGCTATCCATAGCTGCAACTATGGGCCTGCCGGGTGGGTTGCTGGTGCTTCTGTGAATTTTGGGTATATGGTAAAAATATGGTGTTGAAAATAAATCCCTATTGAAAAAGGCATACCTTTGCTTAGTGATAATACCACCTTCCTTGGCTGAGTGTGGTCACTTCAGTAATGAAATTAGGTAAGGGATCAAAGTGGAGTTTTTTGTATGTAGTGGTATCTGACATTAGGCAGTGGGCTTCCATCAAGTAATCAGCTCTATCTTGAACAACTATTTCGCCGCCTTTGTCAGCTGTTTTGGTAACTAAATCGTGTTTTTTTAGTTAGATCTGTAAGAGCTGTTTTTTCATTATGAGTGAAATTGGAATGGTTTGAATGACTAGTATGTGTCTGTTTACACGGTTTTTGAATATCTGAATACACAACTTGGTAGACTGTTTGGAGATATTGTCCTTTTGCAGGCAGTGGATTGCTGCCTGCAAAAGGACCATATCAGATTGAAAACTGATTTGGGCTTGGTGTTGTACCGGGGGGATGTAAACAGATGTGTGAAGAGGATCAGATCCTCATCATCCTCACCATTATTGTATAGTTCTTCCAGTATGTTCAAGTCTAATGGATTGATGGCTTCTGAGATGGTTGTGGGATCATTGGATGAAGTGTTGGAAGAACATGCTGTATCCTTATAGGATTTGATATTATAATAACGGTTTAAATGAGTTAGGTAAAGAAGATGAAGTGAAATTGAGGCCTCGTTGCAATATGGAAGTTTCTGATCTAGATAGATTGTTAGATGAAAGATTAAAAATCTTTACTGTTTGTGGGACTTGGCTCTTTGGTTTATGTCGTTGTCTTCCCCCTCCCCCATTATAGAATGGTACAGTACACACATATACTATATATATATATATATATATATATATATATATATATATATATATATATATATATATATATATATATATATATATTAATCATATCTAAATAATTTCTTCATTCAGGATCCATTTCTCCCCCCTTTATCCTTGTCCATTATTTATCATTGACCCTTAAGGTCTTCAACTACAAAAGTAAGTACCCATAGATATAGTAATTAGTGGGAATGCTTTAGCAGTCCCACTATTGTTATTCAATTTTATTTATTAGTGGGAATGCTTTAGCAGTCCCGCTATTGTTATTCGAATTTATTTATTAGTGGGAATACTTTAGCAGTCCCACTATTGTTATTCGATTTTATTTATTAGTGGGAATGCTTTAGCAGTCCTACTATTGTTATTCAATTTTATTTATTACTGGGACTGCTTTAGCAGTCCCACTATTGTTATTCAATTTTATTTATTTTTATTATTAGTGGGACTGCTTTAGCAGTCCCACTATTGTTATTCGATTTTATTAGTGGGACTGCTTTAGCAGTCCAACTATTGTTATTCGATTTTATTTATTTTTATTATTAGTGGGACTGCTTTAGCAGTCCCACTATTGTTATTCGTTTTTTTATTTATTTTTAATATTATTATTTAATTTTATTCCATACGTTTTTTGGCTCTGCGTAACTTCTGCATACTTTCAGCTATTAAAACCATTCAACTATTAAAATGTTCATCTCTTTCAGCTGATGATGGGACTTTTTCAACTTTTTTTCTACTATTTAAACTTTTTAAAATATTAAGCTTTTTAACACTTTTTTTAACATTGAAGTCAATGGGAGCATGCTTCAGATCCTTAAAATCTTCTTCCGCTCCCAAAAGTTTAAGCTCCTTCATACTTTCACCTACAGACGCTAAACAAACTTTAAAATGTTCACAAAATATTCAGCTATCTGGCTATATCTTTTCAGTTTGATATCTTTTACAGTTTTTGTGAAAAAGCTTTTTGTTTAGAGGTCATTTCAGGAAATTTTAGCCATTAATCAGACTGTACTGTGTTGCTTTTGTTGCCATGGTTACCAAAGCTTCTGTTATACACAGGGGGGGAGGTGGCTGGAGCATCTCAGCTCTGATTACAGAGCCCGGAGGAGGGGACAGACACACCATGTACTGATTTATAATAGAGGAATATGATGGGGCAGTTTTGATGGGGCAATTCTGATGGGGCAGTTTTGATGGTGGCAATATGATGGGGCAGTTTTGATGGGACAATTCTGATGGGGCAGTTTTGATGGTGGCAATATGAAGGGGCAGTTTTGATGGGGCAATTCTGATGGGGCAGTTTTGATAGTGGCAATATGATGGGGCAGTTTTGATGGAGCAATTCTGATGGGGCAGTTTTGATGGTGTTAATATGATGGGCAGTTTTGATTGGGAAATTCTGATGGTGGCAATATGATGGGGCAGTTTTGATGGGGCAATTCTGATGGGGCAGTTTTGATGGTGGCAATATGATGGGGCAGTTTTTATGGGGACAGTTTTGATGGGGCAGTTTTGATGGCAGTATGATGGGGCAGTTTTGATGGGGGCCGTTTTAGCAATTCAGCTATTCAGCATTCCCACGCATTTTCCCCAGGAAATGCATTTTCTAGTTTATTTTTATTTATTTAATTAGTGGGACTGCTTCAGCAGTCCCACTATTGTTATTCGATTTTTCTTATTTTTATTTCTTTATTTCTTTATTATTCTGTACGTTTTTTGGCTCTGCGTAACTTCTGCATACTTTCAGCTATTAAAACCATTCAACTATTAAAATGTTCGTCTCTTTCAGCTGATGATGGGACTTTATCAACTTTTTTTCTACCATTTATACTTTTTAAAATATTAAGCTTTTTATCACTTTTTTTAACATTGAAGTCAATGGGCACATGCTGCAGATCCTTAAAATCTTCTTCCGCTCCCAAAAGTTTCAGCTCCTTCATACTTTCACCTACAGACGCCAAACAAACTTTAAAATGTTCACAAAATATTCAGCTATCTGGCTATATCTTTTCAGTTTGATATCTTTTACAGTTTTTGTGAAAAAGCTTTTTGTTTAGAGGTCACTTCAGGCAATTTTAGCAATTAATCAGAGTGTACTGTGTTGCTTTTGTTGCCATGGTTACCAAAGCTTCTGTTATACAGGGGGAGCTGGCTGGAGCATCTCAGCTCTGATTACAGAGCTTGGGGGAGGGGACAGACACACCATGTACTGATTTATAATAGAGGAATATGATGGGGCAATTTTGATGGTGGCAATATGATGGGGCAGTTTTGATGGGACAATTCTGATGGGGCAGTTTTGATGGTGGCAATATGATGGGGCAGTTTTGATAGGGCAATTCTGATGGAGCAGTTTTGATGGGGCAATTCTGATGAGGCAGTTTTGATGGTGGCAATATGATGGGGCAGTTTTGATGGGGCAATTCTGATGGGGCAGTTTTGATGGGGACAATGTTAACGGAGCAGTTTTAAAGGTGGCAATATGATGAGGCAGTTTTGATGGAGACAATTTTTATGGGGCAATTCTGATGGGGCAGTTTTGATGGCAATATGATGGGGACAGTTTTGCTGGGGGCCGTTTTAGCAATTCAGCTATTCAGCATTCCCACGCATTTTCCCCAGGAAATGTATTTTCTAGTTTATTTTTATTATTTAGTGGGAATGCTTTAGCAGTCCCACTTTTGTTATTCGATTTTATTTATTTTTATTATTTATTATTTAATTTTATTCTGTAAGTTATTTGGCTCTGCGTAACTTCTGCATACTTTTAGCTATTAAAACCATTCAACTATTAAAATGTTCGTCTCTTTCAGCTGATGATGGGACTTTTTCAACTTTTTTTCTACCATTTATACTTTTTTAAAATATTAAGCTTTTTATCACTTTTTTTAACATTGAAGTCAATAGGAGTGGGGGAGGGGACAGACACACCATGTGCTGATTTATAATAGAGGAATATGATGGGGCAGTTTTGATGGGGCAATTATGATGGGGCAGTTTTGATGGTGGCAATATGATGGGGCAGTTTTGATCGGACAATTCTGATATGGCAGTTTTGATGGTGGCAATATGATGGGGCAGTTTTGATGGAGCAATTCTGATGGGGCAGTTTTGATGGTGTTAATATGATGGGCAGTTTTGATTGGGAAATTCTGATGGTGGCAATATGATGGGGCAGTTTTGATGGGGCAATTCTGATGGGGCAGTTTTGATGGTGGCAATATGATGGGGCAGTTTTTATGGGGACAGTTTTGATGGGGCAGTTTTGATGGCAGTATGATGGGGCAGTTTTGATGGGGGCCGTTTTAGCAATTCAGCTATTCAGCATTCCCACGCATTTTCCCCAGGAAATGCATTTTCTAGTTTATTTTTATTTATTTAATTAGTGGGACTGCTTCAGCAGTCCCACTATTGTTATTCGATTTTTCTTATTTTTATTTCTTTATTTCTTTATTATTCTGTACGTTTTTTGGCTCTGCGTAACTTCTGCATACTTTCAGCTATTAAAACCATTCAACTATTAAAATGTTCGTCTCTTTCAGCTGATGATGGGACTTTATCAACTTTTTTTCTACCATTTATACTTTTTAAAATATTAAGCTTTTTATCACTTTTTTTAACATTGAAGTCAATGGGCACATGCTGCAGATCCTTAAAATCTTCTTCCGCTCCCAAAAGTTTCAGCTCCTTCATACTTTCACCTACAGACGCCAAACAAACTTTAAAATGTTCACAAAATATTCAGCTATCTGGCTATATCTTTTCAGTTTGATATCTTTTACAGTTTTTGTGAAAAAGCTTTTTGTTTAGAGGTCACTTCAGGCAATTTTAGCAATTAATCAGAGTGTACTGTGTTGCTTTTGTTGCCATGGTTACCAAAGCTTCTGTTATACAGGGGGAGCTGGCTGGAGCATCTCAGCTCTGATTACAGAGCTTGGGGGAGGGGACAGACACACCATGTACTGATTTATAATAGAGGAATATGATGGGGCAATTTTGATGGTGGCAATATGATGGGGCAGTTTTGATGGGACAATTCTGATGGGGCAGTTTTGATGGTGGCAATATGATGGGGCAGTTTTGATAGGGCAATTCTGATGGAGCAGTTTTGATGGGGCAATTCTGATGAGGCAGTTTTGATGGTGGCAATATGATGGGGCAGTTTTGATGGGGCAATTCTGATGGGGCAGTTTTGATGGGGACAATGTTAACGGAGCAGTTTTAAAGGTGGCAATATGATGGGGCAGTTTTGATGGAGACAATTTTTATGGGGCAATTCTGATGGGGCAGTTTTGATGGCAATATGATGGGGACAGTTTTGCTGGGGGCCGTTTTAGCAATTCAGCTATTCAGCATTCCCACGCATTTTCCCCAGGAAATGTATTTTCTAGTTTATTTTTATTATTTAGTGGGAATGCTTTAGCAGTCCCACTTTTGTTATTCGATTTTATTTATTTTTATTATTTATTATTTAATTTTATTCTGTAAGTTATTTGGCTCTGCGTAACTTCTGCATACTTTTAGCTATTAAAACCATTCAACTATTAAAATGTTCGTCTCTTTCAGCTGATGATGGGACTTTTTCAACTTTTTTTCTACCATTTATACTTTTTTAAAATATTAAGCTTTTTATCACTTTTTTTAACATTGAAGTCAATAGGAGTGGGGGAGGGGACAGACACACCATGTGCTGATTTATAATAGAGGAATATGATGGGGCAGTTTTGATGGGGCAATTATGATGGGGCAGTTTTGATGGTGGCAATATGATGGGGCAGTTTTGATCGGACAATTCTGATATGGCAGTTTTGATGGTGGCAATATGATGGGGCAGTTTTGATAGGGCAATTCTGATGGGGCAGTTTTGATGGGGCAATTATGATGGGGCAGTTTTGATGAGGCAATTCTGATGGGGCAATTTTGATGGGGGCAGTTTTGATGGTGGCAATATGATGGGGCAGTTTTGATGGGGCAATTCTGATGGTGAAGTTTTGATGGTGGCAATATGATGGGGCAGTTTTGATGGGGCAATTCTGATTGGGTAGTTTTGATGGTGGCAATATGATGGGGCAGTTTTGATGGGGCTATTCTGATGGGGCAGTTTTGATGGTGGCAATATGATGGGGCAGTTTTGATGGGGACAATTTTAATGGAGCAGTTTTAAAGGTGGCAATATGATGGGGCAGTTTTGATGGGGGCAGTTTTGATGGTTGCAATATGATGGGGCAGTTTTGATGGTGGCAATATGATGGGGCAGTTTTGATGGGGACGATTTTTTTTTTTTTTTTATAATTTTTTTTATTGCATTTTCAAGACAAACAATACATATACAACTTAAAGACTAAAAGAAAAAGAAAAACTGTGGTGCTTATACAAAGTATCCTACACATCACATGACAAGATATTATAATTTGTGTTATTTATCTTATGATGAGTTAACCTATGGCTCGCTTCTTCTTGTATCTATTTAGAGGTCACTAAAGACGTCAAGTCCTCTCTCCAATCGTAGCCAATAAATTCTCACTGCTCCCCCCCATCATATTATTTGACGTCTCAACCAGCTGTTTCCACATCCTCCAACCATGTACGCCAGACTCTATCGTACTTCATCGGGCACCCTCTGTTGAAGTATGTGTCTTTATATAAAGGAAGGTTATTATTGACCAGACTTTTCCATTGTGTCAATGAAGGGGGGGCGGGCTTCTTCCACCGTATGGCAATGTTTTTCCGGGCATAAAATAGCAATAACCCGACCAGTGTGCGTTTTGCCATTGTTGGTACAAGTGTTTCAATTAACCCCAATAGACAGACTTCCATGGCATGTGGTAATGTAGTTGATGCGACTCTATTTACCGTGTCAAGTACCTCACTCCAATATCGCTGAATTTTAGGGCAGTGCCAAAAAATATGGGAGAAATCTCCTGGGGAGATTCCACATCTCCAACACTCCGATGGACATGTAGGGTTCATTTGATGGAGTCTATGTGGAGTAAAGTACGCTCTATGCTTCGAAAGAGCCCACTATCATGGCCTCTAGGGCTGTGGAAGAGTTAGTTTTGTCAGGGTGCAGCCACCAGGCCACTGTCACCAGTTGGGTGGCTAGAAAATATTTGTAGCAATCAGGAAATGCCATACCACCCTGCGTTGTCGGCCGCATCAAAGTCGACAGCCGATACCAGGGTGGCGAGGAGCCCCAGATAAAGGATGAGAACAATTGATTCATTGTATTAAAAAACGATTTAGGTATTCACTGAGGGGAGTGGCGGAACAAATACGTGAATTTGGGGATAATTTTCATTTTAAGGAGATTCACTCGTCCCCAAACTGACAGAGGTAAATTACTCCACGTTTTAAGTTTTGTCTTAGTGTCCAAGAGTATAGGGGTAAGGTTAAGTGAGATGAAGTCTGCTGCTTGTGTGGATATATGGACCCCTAGGTACTTAAAAGTTTCCACCCATTTTAGTGAACAGTCTGGGGAGGAAGTAGTTTTGGCCGCCTGGTCTATCGGAAAAAGTATGGATTTGGACCAGTTGACCTTCAGTCCGGTGACTCCTGCAAAAGTGTCTAACACATTCAGAACACCTTGTAAGGACGGGCCAGCATCATTGAGGAACAGTAGCATGTCATCCGCGTACAGGCCAGCCTCTCCTCCAGCAAGCCAATACGGAGACCTTTAATATGCGGGGACGTACGGAGCGCCTCCGCCACTGGTTCAATAGCTAAGGCAAATAAAGCTGGAGAGAGAGGACAGCCCTGCCGGGTTCCTCTGGTGAGCCTAAAAGGGGCCGGTAGTCCACCCCCCAATCTTACCGATGAAGTGGGGCATTTGTACAATACCTGGAGCCATTGAATAAACAACAAGGGGAACCCCATTCTACGTAATGTTTCCCAAAGAAAAGGCCACTCTACGGTGTCAAAAGCCTTTTCTATGTCAAGTGAGGCTATAGTTCTCGTACCCGTGTTGTGATGTTGGGCATGTATGTTGGTATATAACCTTCTGAGGTTGACATCAGTGGATTTACGGGGCATAAAGCCAGTTTGGTCCGAATCAATGACTGAAGGCAGTAGGGGATATAGTCGTAGAGCAAGTAGTTTGGTCAAAATTTTAAAGTCGTTATTTAGCAATGCAATTGGCCGGTACGAGGCGCAGGAGGTTGGGTCTTTAGAGGGTTTGTGTATTAGAGTCAGATATGCAAGATACATTGAGTCGGGCAGTTTGCCATCCTTCAGGCATATATTATATAGCTGGGCCAACAGGGGTGCCAGAAGGTCTCCATGCGACTTATAAAAGTCAATTGGAAGGCCATCCGGCCCCGACGCCTTACCAGTGGGGAAGGATTGGATGGCATTTAGAACTTCTAGGGCCGTAAATGGCCTAACTAGTGTCTCACGCTCCTGATCTGACAGCCAGCCCAGCGCCAAGGGATCTAACAGGTCCCGTAGCCGCCCAGGCTGAAAGTCAGAGGGCAGGGTGGAGGTATACAACTTTTCGTAAAAAGCAGTAAACGTTTGCAAAACCTGAGAGGGTGAAGTCACCATGTCCCCATCAGCAGTCTGCAGAGTGGAGACAAGTGTAAGTGGTTGGTCATTCTGCGCCAATAGGGCCAGCAGGCGACCATTTTTGTCACCTTGTTCAAAAGTTCTTTGTCTGCCCCTATGAGTTTCAAGTCGTGTAACCTCTGTCAAGTGAAGATTCAGTTCTCTCTGAGCTGCCATAAGTGAGTCAAAATGAGATGGTGTGGGGTCTGAGCTATAAGTAGAGGTGTGATTTGACACCGACTGTTGCAGTAGTTGGGTCTCCTTTAACTGTTTCTTTTTAATATGGGCAATAGATGAGATATATTGTCCCCTCGCATATGCTTTAAACGCATCCCAAGTGATTTCAGAAGAGGAGGACCCAGTGTTCCGCTCCCAGAAATCAGCTAGCAGGGGGGGTATACTTTCAGTTAGGTCCGGATGGGAGACCCAATGAGCCCCCAGTCTCCACAGTGCAGCACTCCGGGATGCAGGAGAGCGAAGCGTCACCACCAAAGGGCTGTGATCAGACAATCCACTTGGCAAATAAGATGCCTCCAATACATCCGCCAACAATGGGGGATTAGAAAAGGCCAGGTCTATACGTGATGCAGTTTTGTGGGATGCTGAGAAACACGAATAGGCTCTGGTTGTAGGGTGCTTCCACCTCCAAATCTCTTCTAGGGCTACTGCCTGAGCCCATCCAGAAAGATCTGTGCAATGATGCTTTGGTGGGGCAGGTCTATCTAGATCCGGGGACATGATAGCATTAAAGTCTCCCATAATTAAAATTTTCCCAGGGCAAAAGGGTGCAATCTTTTCCATAACCGCATAATATTACAGGTGAGAAAGGCGGAGGGATATACATATTAATGACAATGTACCTGTGAGACCATAGTGTAAATACAACAATAACAAATTTACCCTGTGGGTCCGTGCACACCTCTTCAATCACACATGGGAAGCTCTTGTGTATAAGAATCGACACCCCTCTTGCATACGTAGAGTATGTGGCATGTATAGCCCTCTGTATCCACGGTTTTTTCAATGTCAGGATTTTGCTGCCCATTAGATGGGTCTCTTGAAGAAGAATGAGTTGGGGGGAGTGGGACTTCAGGTACTGGAAAAGGAGAGCTCGCTTGAATTTTGATCCAAGGCCCCTGACATTCCAGGAAAGGACCGTAAAGGAATCGGCACGGGGATTAGCCATCTACTTTAAAAGGTGAGAACCAATTAGGATGAATGAGAGAGCGAACCATGAACAGCAAAATCCTCGACACAGCACACCATGTGTTAGCAGCATTTAGATTTATCCAATATCGTGCACCAAAAAGGAAAAAACGGAAGAAAACCTTTAGAACATTTTTAAACAAACCCAAGAACAATGTGCCTTTCCTACTATGCCCCATCTCTCTTCCGAAACGAGGGAGAAGGATGGGGATACTTTTACCCCTAAACAAAGAAACCTTATAACTGTAGTGACAACCTAAAACTCAGTGCACTACACTATCATGCCAGTCCAGAAACCCTTTGAACTTGACTCGTATGGTCACGTCCTGGACCAAGGTGAGGGGGGTCGCTGTAACTAACAAATGTCCTCGTCTGAACCTGAGCGAGGGGGAGGGGGGGTGTCAAGGCGAAATAAACAGGGACGGATCACCATTTAGGAGTCAATGACAAGAAAGTCTGCATGATATTTACTGGAGCTCCTCAGACAGGAGGAACTAGTTTCAGTTCCATCCGCAAAAGATGTATAGTAGAAGGTGAGGATGATGACGTGGTGTCGCAGTGCAGAAAGATGTGGTAGCTGATAATGAATTGTGCTGGAAGTCAACATGAGGTAGAAGGAGGATCATTATAGGAATTTGAGGTACTTATCTGAACCCAACAGATCGTATATTCAACACCGGTTCAATTTCCATTATGACACTAACGGGTGTCTAACCATGCCGCAGTGGCCTCAGGGGTATCGAAGAAACGGGTGTTGTCCCCATCCGTGATCCTCAATCTGCTGGGGTATAAAAGGCCAAAACATATTCCCTTCTCTCGGAGTCGACGTCTGACATCTGTAAAAGATTTGCGGCGCTGCTGCACCTCTTGAGAGTAATCAGGAAAGAAAGATAACCTGGTGTTCTCATATTTGATTTCCGGCATGGTTTGGGCCGCCGCCAAGATGCGGTCTCGATCACGGTAATTCAGTAAACGTAACAGGAAGGGATGTGGAGGGGCCCCCGGTCTTGGAGGAAGTGGCGGGACCCTGTGAGCTCTTTCCACTATAAAGGTGGGCGACAGATCCCCCAGATTAAACAGGGTGGATAATAACTGCCCAGTGAATTCAGCTGGCTTGGGACCCTCCGCTCTCTCAGGCAAACCAAGGATGCGAATATTGTTGCACCGGAGGCGGTTCTCGGTGTCTATGGCTCGTTCTTGTAGCGCCTTCACTTGGAGCTGTAGGGCCCTCACCTCTCTGGAATCTGACTGGACCACATCCTCCACCGTGGAGACTCTGTCCTCCACCTCAGCGATACGGGAACGGAATTTATCCATATCTTGGCGGATAAGACTGACATCTACAGTTAGGAAGTCTATTTTGGCAGTTAGGGTTTCTTTACATGCCGTAATGGCCGCCAGGATCTCTGCTCCCGTGGGGGACTCCGCAGCCCCTGACTCCACCACTGTTTTCGCATTCGCCGCCATTTCTGCCGCCGGTAAGCGCCTGGTCACTGACGGAGCGGTAGGAGAAGCCTTGTTTTTTTTTTAAAGGGGAATAACGGGTCTTAAGAGGGCCCATCCGCAGTGTGTTCTGCTCTGGATAAGGGCTGTGTGGTTGGTGAGAGGCAGCAGACAGGCACCAGAACACAGTGGGCAGGGTAGAGGATGCACAGAGTCAGGGCTTGCAGGGCACAAGTTCTGCAGGAATAGTAATTTGGGGAAGGCAGCACAGCACTGTTGGGACACGGTACCTGTATGTGGGGGATGCTTCAAGCACCATAGGCCTGGAAGATGGTAGCAGGCCTTAGCACCAGTCCATGTAGGAGTCTCCTGCAGCCTCCGGGTCTCCACACCGATCGGCAGGCTCCCGGGGACCACCTCTGCAGATGTGGATGTAGCGGCCGCCTCCCGCTCCGCCGATCGCGGAAATCGAGGCCGGGGATGCTGGAGCTCCGTAGGCCTCAAAACGGCGGCCGGCCGCGGCGCCCGGAAACGAATCCTCCGGCGGTTATCCGGCCTTCCTCCCACCGCAGACACCTCCCAGGGACTGCCGCCACGGATGCTGATGGAGCAGCTGTCCGTTGCTCCTCCGATTGCGGCACTTTAGCCCGGGGATGTTGGAGGCCTAGCAGGCCTCAAGATAGCGGCTGGCTGCTGCTGTGTGGAGCCGGTCGCGGCCCCGTACGCGCTCGATCGGCCGAGCTCCACAATTTTCCCAAGGGCTGGTACAGAGGATGTCTGCGGGTAGCTGGGATAGGTTTCGAGGCTCCCCAGGTTGTGTGTTTTTCAGGATGGTGTTGGATTTAGTCAGGAGCTCCTCAGTAACGCGTCCTGCCTTCTCTACATCCGGACACGCCCCCTGATGGGGACAATTTTTATGGGGCAATTCTGATGGTGCAGTTTTGATGGCAATATGATGGGGCAGTTTTGCTGGGGGCCGTTTTAGCAATTCAGCTATTCAGCATTCCCACGCATTTTCCCCAGGAAATGCATTTTCTAGTTAGAGGGACTGCTTTAGCAGTCCCACTATTGTTATTCATTTTTTTATTTATTTTTAATTTTAATTTTATTTATTATTCCGTATGTTTTTTGGCTCTGCGTAACTTCTGCATACTTTCAGCTATTAAAACCATTCAACTTTTAAAATGTTCATCTCTTTTACAGTTTTTGTGAAAAAGCTTTTTGTTTAGAGGTCATTTCAGGAAATTTTAGCCATTAATCAGTGTACTGTGTTGCTTTTGTTGCCATGGTTACCAAAGCTTCTATTATGCACAGGGGAGGAGGTGGCTGGAGCATCTCAGCTCTGATTACAGAGCCCGGGGGAGGGGACAGACACACCATGTACTGATTTATAATAGAGGAATATGATGGGGCAGTTTTGATGGGGCTATTATGATGGGGCAGTTTTGATGGTGGCAATATGATGGGGCAGTTTTGATCGGACAATTCTGATATGGCAGTTTTGATGGTGGCAATATGATGGGGCAGTTTTCATAGGGCAATTCTGATGGGGCAATTTTTATGGGGCAGTTTTGATGGTGGCAATATGATGGGGCAGTTTTGATGGGACAATTCTGATGGGGCAGTTTTGATGGGGCAGTTTCGATGGGGAAAATTTGGATGGGGCAATTCTGATGGTGCAGTTTTGATGACAATATGATGGGGGCAGTTTTGATGGTGCAATTCTGATGGGGCAGTTTTGATGGGGGCAGTTTTGATGGGGGCAATATGATGGGGCAGTTTTGATGGGGCAATTCTGATGGGGCAGTTTTGATGGTGGCAATATGATGGGGCAGTTTTGATGGGGCAATTCTGATGGGGCAGTTTTGATGGTGGCAATATGATGGGGCAGTTTTGATGGGGCAGTTTTGATGGGGCAATTTTGATGGGGCAGTTTTGATGGTGGCAATATGATGGGGCAGTTTTGATGGGACAATTCTGATGGGGCAGTTTTGATGGTGGCAATATGATGGGGCAGTTTCGATGGGGAAAATTTGGATGGGGCAATTCTGATGGTGCAGTTTTGATGGCAATATGATGGGGGCAGTTTTGATGGTGGCAATATGATGGGGCAGTTTTGATGGGGCAGTTTTGATGGTGGCAATATGATGGGGCAGTTTTGATGGTGGCAATATGAAGGGGCAGTTTTGATGGGGCAATTCTAAAGGTGGCAATGTGATGGGGCAGTTTTGATGGGGCAATTCTGATGGGGCAGTTTTAATGGTGGCAATATGATGGGGCAGTTTTGATGGGGACAATTTTGATGGGGCAGTTTTGATGGCAATATGATGGGGGCAGTTTTGATGGGGGCCGTTTTAGCAATTCAGCTATTCAGCATTCACACGCATTTTCCCCAGGAAATGCATTTTCTAGTTTTTATTTATTATTTCATACGTTTTTTGGCTTTTTGGCTCTGCGTAACTTCTGCATACTTTCAGCTATTAAAACCATTCAACTATTAAAATGTTCGTCTCTTTCAGCGGATGATGGGACTTTTTCAGCTTTTTTTCTACCATTTATACTTTTTTAAATATTAAGCTTTTTAACACTTTTTTTAACATTGAAGTCAATGAGAGCATGCTTTAAATCCTTAAAATCTTCTTCAGCTCCCAAAAGTTTCAGCTCCTTCAAACTTTCACCTACAGACGCCAAACAAACTTTAAAATGTTCACAAAATATTCAGCTATCTGGCTATATCTTTTCAGTTTGATATCTTTTACAGTTTTTGTGAAAAACCTGTTTGTTTAGTGGTCATTTCATGAAATTTTAGCTATTAAACATAGTGTACTGGGCTGCTTTTGTTGCCATGGTTACCAAAGCTTCTGTTATACACAGTGATGGGCAGTGGGGGAGGTGGCTGGGGCGTCTCAGCTCAGATTACAGAGCCCGGGGAGGGGACAGACACACTATGTACTGATTTATAATAGAGGAATATGATGGGGCAGTTTTGATGGGGCAATTCTGATAGGGCAGTTCTGATGGTGGCAAAATGATGGGGCAATTTTGATGGAGCAGTTTTGATGGTGGCTATATGATGGGGCAGTTTTGATGGTGGCAATATAATGGGGCAGTTTTGATGGGGCAGTTTTGATGGTGGCAATATGATGGGGCAGTTTTGATGGGGCAATTCTGATGGGGCAGTTTTGATGGTGGCAATATGATGGGGCAGTTTTGATGGGACATTTCTGATGGGGCAGTTTTGATGGTGGCAATATGATGGGGAAGTATTGATGGGGCAATTTTGATGGGGCAGTTTTGATGGTGGCAATATGATGGGGCAGTTTTGATGGGGCAATTCTGATGGGGCAGTTTTGATGGTGGCAATATGATGGGGCAGTTTTGATGGGGCAATTCTGATGGGGCAGTTTTGATGGTGGCAATATGATGGGGCAGTTTTGATGGGGCAATTTTAATGGAGCAGTTTTAAAGGTGGCAATATGATGGGGCAGTTTTGATGGGGGCAGTTTTGATGGTGGCAATATGATGGGGCAGTTTTGATGGGGACAATTTTTATGGGGCAATTCTGATGGGGCAGTTTTGATGGCAATATGATGGGGCAGTTTTGCTGGGGGCCGTTTTAGCAAATCAGCTATTCAGCATTCCCACGCATTTTCCCCAGGAAATGCATTTTCTAGGTTATTTTTATTATTTTATTTTATTCCGTATGTTTTTTGGCTCTGTGTAACTTCTGCATACTTTTAGCTATTAAAATGTCCGCCTCTTTCAGCTGATGATGGGACTTTTTCAACTTTTTTTCTACTATTTATACTTTTTAAAATATTAAGCTTTTTAACACTTTTTTTTTAACATTGAAGTCAATGGGAGCATGCTTCAGATCCTTAAAATCTTCTTCTGCTCCCAAAAGTGTCAGCTCCTTCATACTTTCACCTACAGACACCAAACAAACGTTAAAATGTTCACAAAATATTCAGCTATCTGGCTATATCTTTTCAGTTTGATATCTTTTACAGGTGGCAATATGATGGGGCAGTTTTGATGGGGACAATTTTGATGGGGCAGTTTTGATGGGGCAATTCTGATGGGGCAGTTTTGATGGGGCAATTCTGATGGGGCAGTTTTGATGTTGGCAATATGATGGGGCAGTTTTGATGGGGACAATTTTGATGGGGCATTTCTGATGGGGCAGTTTTGATGGCAATATGATGGGGGCAGTTTTGATGGTGGCAATATGATGGGGCAGTTTTGATGGTGGCAATATGATGGGGCAGTTTTGATGGGGCAATTCTGATGGGGCAGTTTTGATGGGGCAATTCTGATGGGGCAGTTTTGATGGGGCAATTCTGATGGGGCAGTTTTGATTGTGGCAATATGATGGGGCAGTTTTGATGGGGACAATTTTGATGGGGCAATTCTGATGGGGCAGTTTTGATGGCAATATGATGGGGGCAATTTTGATGGAGCAATTCTGATGGGGCAGTTTTGATGGGGAAATTCTGATGTTGGCAATATGATGGGGCAGTTTTGATGGGGCAATTCGGATAGGGCAGTTTTGGTGGTGGCAATATGATGGGGCAGTTTTGATGGGGACAGTTTTGATGGGGCAGTTTTGATGGCAGTATGATGGGGGCAGTTTTGATGGGGGCAGTTTTGATGGGGCCGTTTTAGCAATTCAGCATTCCAACGCATTTTCCCCAGGAAATGCATTTTCTAGTTTATTTTTATTTATTTAATTAGTGGGACTGCTTTAGCAGTCCCACTATTGTTATTCGATTTTTTTAGTGGGACTGCTTTAGCAGTCCCACTATTGTTATTCGATTTTATTTATTTTTATTTCTTTATTTCTTTATTATTCCGTAAGTTTTTTTGCTCTGCGTAACTTCTGCATACTTTCAGCTATTAAAACCATTCAACTATTAAAATGTTCGTCTCTTTCAGCGGATGATGGGACTTTTTCAGCTTTTTTTCTACCATTTATACTTTTTTAAATATTAAGCTTTTTATCACTTTTTTTAACATTGAAGTCAATGGGAGCATGCTTCAGATTCTTAAAATCTTCTTCCGCTCCCAAAAGTTTCGGCTCCTTCAAACTTTCACCTACAGATGCCAAACAAACTTTAAAATGTTCACAAAATATTCAGCTATCTGGCTATATCTTTTCAGTTTGATATCTTTTACAGTTTTTGTGAAAAAGCTGTTTGTTTAGTGGTCATTTCAGGAAATTTTTGCCATTAAACAGAGTGTGCTGTGTTGCTTTTGTTGCCATGGTTACCAAAGATTCTGTTATACACAGGGGAGGAGGTGGCTGGAGCATCCCGGCTCTGATTACAGAGCCCAGGGGAGGGGACAGACACACCATGTACTGATTTATAATAGAGGAATATAATGGGGCAGTTTTGATGGGACAATTCTAATGGGGCAGTTTTGATGGTGGCAATATGATGGGGCAGTTTTGATGGGGACAATTGTAATGGAGCAGTTTTAAAGGTGGCAATATGATGTTGCAGTTTTGATGGGGGCAGCTTTGATGGGGGTAGTTTTGATGGGGCAGTTTTAATGGTGGCAATATGATGGGGACAATTTTGATGGGGCAATTCTGATGGGGCAGTTTTGATGGCAATATGATGGGGGCAGTTTTAATGGTGGCAATATGATGGGGCAGTTTTGATGGGGCAATTCTGATGGGGCAGTTTTGATGGGGCAATTCTGATGGGGCAGTTTTGATGGTGTCAATATGATGGGGCAGTTTTGATGGGGCAGTTTTAATGGTGGCAATATGATGGGGACAATTTTGATGGGCAATTCTGATGGGGCAGTTTTGATGGCAATATGATGGGGGCAGTTTTAATGGTGGCAATATGATGGGGCAGTTTTGATGGTGGCAATATGATGGGGCAGTTTTGATGGGGCAATTCTGATGGGGCAGTTTTGATGGGGCAATTCTGATGGGGCAGTTTTGATGGTGTCAATATGATGGGGCAGTTTTGATCAGGCAATTCTGATGGGGCAGTTTTGATGGTGGCAATATGATGGGGCAGTTTTGATGGGGGCAATTTTGATGGGGCAATTCTGATGGGGCAGTTTTGATGGTGGCAATATGATGGGGCAGTTTTGATGGGGCAATTCTGATGGGGCAGTTTTGATGGCGGCCGTTTTAGCAATTCAGCTATTCAGCATTCCCACGCATTTTCCCCTGGAAATGCATTTTCTAGTTAGTGGGACTGCTTTAGCAGTCCCACTATTGTTATTCAATTTTATTTATTAGTGGGACTGTTTTAGCAGTCCCACTATTGTTATTCGAATTTATTTATTTTTATTATTATTATTTATTATTTAATTTTATTCCGTACGTTTTTTGGCTCTGCGTAACTTCTGCATACTTTTAGCTATTAAAACCATTCAACTATTAAAATGTTCGTCTCTTTCAGCCGATGATGGGACTTTTTCAACTTTTTTTCTACCATTTATACTTTTTAAAATATTAAGCTTTTTGTCACTTTTTTAACATTGAAGTCAATGGGAGTATGCTTCAGATTCTTAAAATCTTCTTCCGTTCCCAAAAGTTTTAGCTTCTTCATACTTTCACCTACAGACGCCAAACAAACTTTAAAATGTTCACAAAATATTCAGCTATCTAGCTATATCTTTTCAGTTTGATATCTTTTACAGTTTTTGTGAAAAAGCTGTTTGTTTAGTAGTCATTTCAGGAAATTTTAGCCATTAGAGTGTACTGTGTTGCTTTTGTTGCCATGGTTACCAAAGCTTCTGTTATACACAGGGGGGAGGTGGCTGGAGCACCTCAGCTCTGATTACAGTGCCCGGGGGAGGGGACAGACACACCATGTACTGATTTATAATAGAGGAATATGATGGGGCAGTTTTGATGGAGCAATTCTGATGGGGCAATAGGATGGGTTAGTTTTGATGGGGCAATTCTGATGGGGCAGTTTTGATGGTGGCAATATGATGGGGCAGTTTTGATGGGGACAGTTTTGATGGGGCAGTTTTGATGGCAGTATGATGGGGCAGTTTTGATGGGGGGGCCGTTTTAGCAATTCAGCTATTCAGCATTCCCACGCATTTTCCCCAGGAAATGCATTTTCTGAATAACTTCTGCATACTTGCAGCTATTAAAACCATTCAGCTATTAAATTGTTCGTCTCTTTCAGCTGATGATGGCACTTTTTCAACTTTTTTCCTACTATTTATACTTTTTAAAATATTAAGCTTTTTAAGACTTTTTTTAACATTGAAGTCAATGGGAGCATGCTTCAGATCATTAAAATCTTCTTCTGCTCCCAAAAGTTTCAGCTCCTTTACACTTTCACCTACAGACGCCAAACAAACTTTAAAATGTTCACAAAATATTCAGCTATCTGGCTATATCTTTTCAGTTTGATATCTTTTACAGTTTTTGTGAAAAAGCTTTTTGTTTAGTGGTCATTTCAGGAAATTTTTGCCATTAAACAGAGTGTACTGTGTTGCTTTTGTTGCCATGGTTACCAAAGCTTCTGTTATACACAGGGGAGGAGGTGGCTGGAGCATCCCAGCTCTGATTACAGTGCCCGGGGGAGGGGACAGACACACCCTGTACTGATTTATAATAGAGGAATATGATGGGGCAGTTTTGATGGGGCAATTCTGATGGGGCAGTTTTGATGGTGGCAATATATTGGGGCAGTTTTGATGGTGGCAATATGATGGGGCAGTTTTGATGGTGGCAATATGATGGGGCAGTTTTGATGGGGCAATTCTGATGGGGCAGTTTTGATGGTGGCAATATGATGAGGCAGTTTTCATGGGGACAATTTTGATGGGGCAATTCTGATGGGGCAGTTTTGATGGCAGTATGATGGGGGCAGTTTTGATGGGGGCCGTTTTAGCAATTCAGCTGTTCAGCATTCCCATGAATTTTCACCAGGAAATGCATTTTCTAGTTCATTTTTTTATTTATTTTTAATTAGTGGGACTGCTTTAGCAGTCCCACTATTGTTATTCGATTTTATTTATTTTTATTATTTATTATTCTGTACGTTTTTTGGCTCTGCATACTTTTATCTATTAAACCCATTCAACTATTAAAATGTTCATCTCTTTAGCTGATGATGGGACTTTTCCAAGTTTTATTATACTATTTATACTTTTTAAAATATTAAGCTTTTCACACTTTTTTTAACATTGAAGTCAAAGGGAGCATGCTTGAAATCCTTAAATTTTTCTTCCGCACCCAAAGGTTTCAGCTCCTTCATACTTTCACCTACAGACGCCAAACAAACTTTAAAATGTTCACAAAATATTCAGCTATCTGGCTATGTCTTTTCAGTTTGATATCTTTTACAGTTTTTGTGAAAAAGCTGTTTGTTTAGTGGTCATTTCAGGAAATTTTAGCCATTAGAGTGTACTGTGTTGCTTTTGTTGCCATGGTTACCAAAGCTTCTGTTATACACAGGGGGAGGTGGCTGGAGCACCTCAGCTCTGATTACAGAGCCCGGGGGAGGGGACAGACACACCATGTACTGATTTATAATAGAGGAATGTGATGGGGCAGTTTTGATGGGGCAATTCTGATGGGGCAGTTTTGATGTTGGCAATATGATGGGGCAGTTTTAATGGGGCAATTCTGATGGGGCAGTTTTGATGGTGGCAATATGATGGGGCAGTTTTGATAGGGCAATTCTGATGGGGCAGTTTTGATGGTGGCAATATGATGGGGCAGTTTTGATGGGGACAATTTTAATGGAGCAGTTTTAGAGGTGGCAATATGATGGGGCAATTTTGATGGTGGCAGTTTTGATGGGGCAATTCTGATGGGGCAGTTTTGATGGTGGCAATATGATAGGGCAGTTTTGATGGGGCAATTCTGATGGGGCAGTTTTGATGGGGACAATTTTGATGGGGCAATTCTGATGGGGCAGTTTTGATGGCAATATGATGGTGGCAGTTTTGATGGTGGCAATATGATGGGGCAGTTTTGATGGTGGCAGTATGATGGGGCAGTTTTGATGGGGCAATTCTGATGGGGCAGTTTTGATGGTGGCAATATGATGGGGCAGTTTTGAATGGGCAATTCTGATGGGGCAGTTTTGATGGTGGCAATATGATGGGGCAGTTTTGATGGGGCAATTCTGATGGGGCAGTTTTGATGGTGGCAATATGATGGGGCAGTTTTGATGGGGACAATTTTGATGGGGACAGTTTTGATGGGGCAGTTTTGATGGCAATATGATGGGGCAGTTTTGATGGGGGCCATTTTAGCAATTCAGCTATTCAGCATTCCCACGCATTTTCCCCAGGAAATGCATTTTCTAGTTTATTTTTAATCTCATTATTTATTATTCCATGCGTTTTTTGCTCTGCGTAACTACTGCATACTTTCAGCTATTAAAACCATTCAACTATTAAAATGTTCGTCTCTTTTACAACTATTTTTCTACTATTTATACTTTTTAAAATATTAAGCTTGTTAACACTTTTTTTAACATTGAAGTCAATGGGAGCATGCTTCAGATCCTTAAAATCTTCTTCCGAACCAAAAGTTTCAGCTTCTTCATACTTTCACCTACAGATGCCAAACAAACTTGAAAATGTTCACAAAATATTCAGCTATCTGGCTATATCTTTTCAGTTTGATATCTTTTACAGTTTTTGTGAAAAAGCTTTTTTTTTTGTGGTCATTTCAAGAAATTTTTGCCATTAAACAGAGTGTACTGTGTTGCTTTTGTTGCCATGGTTACCAAAGCTTCTGTTATACACAGGGGGGGAGGTGGCTAGCGCATCTCAGCTCTGATTACAGAGCCCGGGGTAGGGGACAGACACACCATGTACTGATTTATAATAGAGGAATATGATGGGGCAATTCTGATGGGGCAGTTTTGATGGTGGCAATATGATGGGGCAGTTTTGATGGTGGCAATATGATGGGGCAGTTTTGATGGGGCAATTCTGATGGGGCAGTTTTGATTGTGGCAATATGATGGGGCAGTTTTCATGGGGACAATTTTGATGGGGCAATTCTGATGGGGCAGTTTTGATGACAGTATTATGGGGTAGTTTTGATGGGGGCCCTTTTAGCAATTCAGCTATGCAGCATTCCCACGCATTTTCCCCAGGAAATGCATTTTCTAGTTTATTTTTACTATTTCTTTATTATTCTGTACATTTTTTGGCTCTGCGTTACTTCTGCATACTTTTAGCTATTAAAACCATTCAACTATTAAAATGTTCGTCTCTTTCAGCTGATGATGGGACTTTTTCAACTTTTTTTCTACTATTTAAACTTTTTAAAATATTAAGCTTTTTAACACTTTTTTTAACATTAAAGCCAATGGGAGCATGCTTAAGATCCTTAAAATCTTCTTCCGTTTGATATCTTTTTCAGTTTTTGTGAAAAGCTGTTTGTTTAGTGGTCAGTTTTGATGGTGGCAATATGATGGGGCAGTTTTGATGGGGACAATTTTAATGGAGCAGTTTTAAAGGTGGCAATATGATGGGGTTAGTTTTGATGGGGGCAGTTTTGATGGGGTAGTTTTGATGGGGCAGTTTTGATGGTGGCAATATGATGGGGCAGTTTTGATGGGGCAATTCTGATGGAGCAGTTTTGATGGTGGCAATATGATGGGGCAGTTTTGATGGGGTAATTCTGATGGGGCTAGTTTTGATGGGGGCAGTTTTGATGGGGTAGTTTTGATGGGGCAGTTTTGATGGTGGCAATATGATGGGGCAGTTTTGATGGGGCAATTCTGATGGAGCAGTTTTGATGGTGGCAATATGATGGGGCAGTTTTGATGGGGCAATTCTGATGGGGCAGTTTTGATTGTGGCAATATGATGGGGCAGTTTTCATGGGGACAATTTTGATGGGGCAATTCTGATGGGGCAGTTTTGATGGCAATATGATGGGGGCAGTTTTGATGGTGGCAATATGATGGGGCAGTTTTGATGGTGGCAATATGATGGGGCAGTTTTGATGGGGCAATTCTGATTGGGCAGTTTTGATGGTGGCAATATGATGGGGCAGTTTTGATGGGTCAATTCTGATGGGGCAGTTTTGATGGTGGCAATATGATGGAGCAGTTTTGATGGGGCAATTCTGATGGGGCAATTTGATGGGGCAATTCTGATGGGGCAGTTTTGTTGGTGGCAATATGATGGGGCAGTTTTGATGGGGCAATTCTGATGGGGCAGTTTTGATGGTGGCAATATGATGGGGCAGTTTTGATGGGGCAATTCTGATGGGGCAGTTTTGATGGGGACAATTTTGATGGGGCAGTTTTGATGGGGACTAGGGATGAGCCGAACACCCCCCGGTTCGGTTCGCACCAGAACCTGCGAACGGACCGAAAGTTCGCACGAACGTTAGAACCCCATTGACGTCTATGGGACTCGAACGTTCGAAATCAAAAGTGCTCATTTTAAAAACTAATTTGCATGGTATTGTCCTAAAAAGGGTTTGGGGACCCGGGTCCTACCCCAGGGGACATGTATCAATGCAAAAAAAACTTTTAAAAACGGCCGTTTTTTCGGGAGCAGTGATTTTAATGATGCTTAAAGTAAAAAAAAAAAAGTGAAATATTCCTTTAAATATCGTACCTGAGGGGTGTCTATAGTATGCCTGTAAAGTGACGCGTGTTTCCCGTGTTTAGAACAGTCCCTGCACCAAATGTCATTTTTAAAGGAAAAAATCTCATTTAAAACTGCTTGCGGGTTTAATGTAATGTCGGGTCCTGGCAATATGGATGAAAATCAGTGAGACAAATGGCATGGGTACCCCCCAGTCCATTACCAGGCCCTTTGGGTCTTGTATGGATATTAAGGGGAACCCCACACCCAAATTAAAATAAGGAAAGGTGTGGGGCCACCAGGCCCTATATACTCTGAACAGCAGTATACAGGCGGTGCAAACAAGACAGGGACTGTAGGTTTGTTGTTAAGTAGAATCTCTTTGTAATTTTGAACGGGTACATTTTTAACGTGTTTAGCTCCAGCCAAAAAATCTTTTTTAAGCTTTTTGGAAAACATAGGGAAGGGTTATCACCCCTGTGACATTTGTTTTGCTGTCTTTCCTCCTCTTCAGAAGATTTCACCTCACTTTTTGTCCCAATGGATTGGAAAGCATCAGTGGAAAGGAGAAATGTTTTTCCCATATTAACTCTTACAGGAGAGAATTTCCCTTCCTAGGGGTAGATTTCATCTCACTTCCTGTTGTCTCCTTCCGTTTGCAAGTAGGAGTCGTTTGTAAGTTAGTTGTTTGAAAGTAGGGTCCTGCCCTATATACTCAGCAGAAATTTGGGCCTTAGGTGTTGCTGTGGCCACAACACTGTAAGCCCTCACAGGGCCCTGCTGTGAAATATTAGATCAAGAATTGTAATTACATGCCCCTGTTGAACAGGAGCTGAAAAATTAGGCCTTAGGCACTGGTGCTGGTGCCACAACACTGCAACCCCTCACAGACACTCTAGTTGGAACGCAGGAACGAGCCCTGCTGCAAAGTATTACATCAAAAATTGTAATTACACGCCCCTGTTAAACAGGGGCTGAAAAATTGTGCCTTAGGCACTGGTGGTGGCGCCCAGAACCAAAAATGTTCTTACAAGCTATCAGCGTGATGATTGAGGAGGAAGAGGATAATTACTCAGGGATAGTCACTCAGCATCAGCATAGGCAGTCTTTGAAGGGATCTGAGATTTCAAAAAAAATATTCGGTTACATCAGCATCAGGTGCTTGGTAGCTGGTGGTGATCCAAGACTGATTCATTTTTATGAAGGTCAGTCGATCGACAGAGTCAGTGGACAGACGCACCCTGTGATCGGTTACCACGCCTCCAGCAGCACTGAATATGCGTTCCGAAAGAACGCTGGATGCAGGACAGGCCAGTAGCTCAATTGCATACTGTGCAAGCTCTGGCCAGTGATCCATCCTCAAGACCCAGTAACCCAGAGGATTTTCGGTGGGAAAGGTGTCCAAGTCTGATCTTGCCCCTAGGTATTCCTTGCTGGAACCGATCATACCTTGGGGCTGCGGACCAAAAAATTGTCTGAACGCATCGGTCAGACGGCCACCTTCTCCACCGCTCCTTCTTTGACTGACCGAAGCCTCAGCAACACGTTGTCCAGAAACAGGAGTTTGTAACCTCCCAGTCTCTGGAAACGCGTTGCACAGACCTTTCTGCAAGGTCTCCCGAAGATGTTTCATCCTCTGCTCCCTCTGCGATGGCAAGATAAGGTACGTAACCTTACCCTTGTAACGTGGATCAAGGAGGGTTGCCAGCCAGTATTGGTCCTTCTCTTTGATACCACGAATACGAGGATCCTTACGCAGGCTTTGCAGGATCAGGGAGGCCATGCAGCGTAGGTTTGCTGAGGCATTCGGTCCGGAGTCCTCTGGGTCACTAAGGACGACATGGTCCGCAGCCACCTCCTCCCAGCCACGTACAAGTCCATGTGTTTCTTGGGACTGATCCCTTAAAGACTGCTGCTGATGCTGAGTGCCAGGCTCCACCTCCATACTGACACAATCTTCCTCCTCCTCCTCCTCGTCCTCTTCCTGTGTGATCGGCGGGCACGCAGGAACACTGTCTGGATAAAGGGGGCCTTGAGAGCTAAGGAAGTCCTCCTCTTCCTGCCTCTGTTCTGCTCCAACAGGTGGACAAGGGGGACAGTGTCACTAATGCATGCACTGTCACTGCTCACCATCCTCGTGGCCTCCTCAAATGGTGACAGGACAGTGCATGCATCCCTGATCATGGCCCACTGGCGTGGGGAAAAAAAAACAAGCTCCCCTGACCCTGTCCTGGTGCCATAGTCGCACAGGTACTCATTGATGGCCCTCTGCTGCGTGTGCAGCCGCTGCAGCATGGCCAACGTTGCATTCCACCTGGTGGGCATGTCACAGATTAGGCGGTTCTTGGGCAGGTTTAACTCCTTTTGGAGGTCCGTCAGCCGAGCACTGGCATTATATGACCGGCGGAAATGCACACAGACTTTCCTGGCCTGCCTCAGGACATCCTGTAAGCCCGGGTACCTGCCCAAGAACCGCTGCACCACCAAGTTAAGGACGTGAGCCAAACAGGGCACATGGGTCATTTGTCCCTGTCGGAGGGCAGAGAGGAGGTTGGTGCCATTGTCGCAAACCACCATTCCTGCCTTAAGTTGGCGTGGCGTCAACCACCTCTGAACCTGCCCCTGCAGAGCTGACAGAACCTCTGCCCCAGTGTGGCTCCTGTCCCCCAAGCACACCAGCTCAAGCACCGCATGGCATCTTTTGGCCTGCGTACTTGCATAGCCCCTTGAACGACTACGGAGCACCGCTGGTTCCGAGGAAGAGGCCATGGAGGAAGAAGAAGAGGAGGGGCTGGAGGAGAGAGGTGTGTCACAATCATTAGCATTTTGGAGGCGTGGTGGCGGAACAACCTCCAACACTACTGCACCTTGTCCTGCATCCTTCCCAGCTGCCAGCAGAGTCACCCAATGCGCCGTGAAACTTAGGTAACGTCCCTGTCCATGCCTGCTGGACCATGAGTCAGCGGTAATATGCACCTTACCGCTGACCGCCCTGTCCAGCGAGGCATGGACATTGCCTTCCACATGCTGGTAGAGAGCCGGAATCGCCTTCCGTGAGAAAAAGTGGCGTTTGGGTACCTGCCACTGAGGAACCGCACATTCCACAAACTCACGGAAGGGGGCAGAGTCTACCAACTGAAAAAGGCAGCAGTTGAAGTGCTAGCAATTTTGCCAAGCTAGCATTCAACCGCTGGGCATGTGGATGGCTGGGAGCAAACTTCTTTCGGCAGTGCAGCAGCTGGGGCAGGGAAATTTGCCTGGTACAATCTGACGTCGGTGTACCAAAATCAGATTGCCCACAAGTACTTGGCTGTGACACACCTAATTCTACACCTTCATTCCTCTCAGTGCAGGTCTCAGAGAGGACTGAAGGTCTAGTGGGGTTGGAAATCTCAGCTGATGAGGAGCAAGGAGAGGTCCTCTTTGTTCTTTGGTGTGGGTCTTTTAGATACGCTTGCCAACGAACTGCATGGCAGGTCAACATATGTCTGGTCAAGCATGTGGTACCCAAGCGGGAGATGTTTTGGCCACGCGAGATACGCTTGAGACATATGTTGCAAATAGCAGCGGTGCAATCTGATGCACTCGTCTCAAAAAATGCCCACACCAAATAACTTTTTGAATAACGCGCAGAGACTGCAGCGCCCTGCACATGTGGAGCTTTGAGGTGTGATGTAGTCAATGTGCTGCCCTTAGGCTGGCCCCTGGAGGGCATCCTGCCTCGTTGGTGATGTGCCGCCTCCTCCTCCTCCTCTCTCCTATCAGGCACCCACGTTGAGTCAGTGACCTCATCATCCCCTCCCTCCTCATCACTGGAGCAAACCTGGCAGTATGCTGCAGCAGGGGGAGCATGACTGCCAGATTGCTGTCCTTCTTGGGCACCCCCTCTGCCCGTGCTCATGTTACTGCCTTCATCGAGCTCAGTATCATCATCAGAGCCTTCCAAACGCTGGGCATCCTCCTGGAGCATGTACTCAACACTGTGGTCAAACAGTTTGAGGGACTCCTCAGGAGGACATGGTGGGGCTAGGGAAGGAGTCACTGATGACATTGAGCCGAGGGAAGAGGCCGCTGCTTTGCCAGACAAAGTACCCTGGGCATGGGTGAGAGAGGATGAGGAGGATGAGGACGGCTTGGTCATCCACTCGACCAAGTCTTCCGCATGTTGCGGCTCAACATGGCCAGCTGCCGAAAAAAAGGCCAAGCGTGTCCCATGGCCACGTGCTGATGAGGATGCACCGTCTCCACGACCAGCACTAGACACAGAGCCTGCTTGCCCTCTCTTATTGGCTTGTGACTGTCTGCCTCTCCTTCTTGGCCTTCCAGACATACTAATGGCCTGTAGCTGCACTAAGCTGGGATATATATATATATATATATATATATATATATATATATATATATATGTACTGATACTGCAGCTAGCAAAATCAACTGCCTGCCTGTAGTATGAGAACACCACCAACCTTCTACAGGTAGCTTTAGCTGAACACTGTGAGGTGGATGCACCCCACTAACTTGTAGGTTTAGCTGAACACTGTGAGCAGGACGCACTGCACTAACTTGTAGGTTTAGCTGAACACTGTGAGCAGGACGAACCCCACTAACTTGTAGGTTTAGCAGAACACTGTGAGCAGGACGCACTGCACTAACTGTAAATAGTCTAGCTGCCTAATAGGATCAAAAGAACACCAGCAATTTTCTTCAGGTAGCTGTATTTACTGTAACAAGACAAGCCTGTCTGTCAGTAAGAAGATAACAGAAACGGATCTAGCTGAACACTGTGAGCAGGACGCACCCCACTAGATTGTAGGTTTAGCTGAACACTGTGAGGTGGACGCACCCCACTAACTTGTAGGTTTAGCTGAACACTGTGAGCAGGACGCACCCCACTAACTTGTAGGTTTAGCAGAACACTGTGAGCAGGACGCACTGCACTAACTGTAAATAGTATAGCTGCCTGACTGTGGTACTAATAGGATCAAAAGAACACCAGCAATTTTCTTCAGGTAGCTGTATTTACTGTAACAAGACAAGCCTGCCTGTCAGTAAGAAGATAACAGAAACGGATCTAGCTGAACACTGTGAGCAGGACGCACCCCACTAGCTTGTAGGTTTAGCTGAACACTGTGAGGTGGATGCACCCCACTAACTTGTAGGTTTAGCTGAACACTGTGAGCAGGACGCACCCCACTAACTTGTAGGTTTAGCAGAACACTGTGAGCAGGACGCACTGCACTAACTGTAAATAGTCTAGCTGCCTGACTGTGGTACTAATAGGATCAAAAGAACACCAGCAATTTTCTTCAGGTAGCTGTATTTACTGTAACAAGACAAGCCTGCCTGTCAGTAAGAAGATAACAGGAACGGATCTAGCTGAACACTGTGAGGTGGACGCACCACACTAACTTGTAGGTTTAGCTGAACACTGTGAGCAGGACGCACTGCACTAACTGTAAATAGTCTAGCTGCCTGACTGTGGTACTAATAGGATCAAAAGAACACAAGCAATTTTCTTCAGGTAGCTGTATTTACTGTAACAAGACAAGCCTGCCTGTCAGTAAGAAGATAACAGAAACGGATCTAGCTGAACACTGTGAGCAGGACGCACCCCACTAACTTGTAGGTTTAGCAGAACACTGTGAGCAGGACGCTCTGCACTAAATGTAAATAGTCTAGCTGCCTGACTGTGGTACTAATAGGATCAAAAGAACACCAGTAATTTTCTTCAGGTAGCTTTATATACTGTAACAAGACAAGCCTGCCTGTCAGTAAGAAGAGAACAGGAATGGATCTAGCTGAACACTGTGAGCAGGACGCACTGCACTAAATGTAAATAGTCTAGCTGCCTGACTGTGGTACTAATAGGATCAAAAGAACACCAGTAATTTTCTTCAAAATACTGTAACAAGACAAGCCTGCCTGTCAGTAAGAAGATAACAGCAACGGATCTAGCTGAACACTGTGAGCAGGACGCACTGCACTAAATGTAAATAGTCTAGCTGCCTGACTGTGGTACTAATAGGATCAAAAGAACACCAGTAATTTTCTTCAAAATACTGTAACAAGACAAGCCTGCCTGTCAGTAAGAAGATAACAGGAACGGATCTAGCTGAACACTGTGAGCAGGACGCACTGCACTAAATGTAGTCTAGAAGATAACAGGAACGGATCTAGCTAAACTGAATACAGTGTATATATATATATATATGCAACACCTGGGATGCATATATATAGACAATACACTTTAAGTGCAGCTAACTGACTGACTGTCCTGCCTAATCTAGCTAACTCAAATGAAATGACACTGTCTCTCTCTCTCTCTATTTCTCAGCACACCGGAACACACTGCACAGGGCCGCTGTGCAGGCGGCCTTATATAGTGTGGGGCGTGTACTAAATCCCCTGAGCCATAATTGGCCAAAGCCTCCTTGGCTTTGGCCAATTACGGCTCTCTGTTAAGGCAGCGCTGTGATTGGCCAAGCATGCGGGTCATAGTGCATGCTTGGCCAATCATCAGCAAGCAATGCACTGCGATGCCGCAGTGAATTATGGGCCGTGACGCGCCACACGAATTTGGCGCGAACGGCCCATATCGTTCGCAATTCAACGAACAATCGAACAGCCGATGTTCGAGTCGAACATGGGTTCGACTCGAACACGAAGCTCATCCCTAATGGGGACAATTTTGATGGGGCAGTTTTGATGGGGACAATTTTGATGGGGCAGTTTTGATGGTAATATGATGGGGGCAGTTTTGCTGGGGGCCGTTTTAGCAAATCAGCTATTCAGCATTCCCACGCATTTTCCCCAGGAAATGCATTTTCTAATTAGCTAATGCTTTAGCAGTCCCACTATTGTTATTCAATTTTATTTATTTTAATTAGTAGGGACTGCTTTAGCAGTCCCACTATTGTTATTAGTTTTTTTATTTATTAGTGGGATTGCTTTAGCAGTCCCACTATTGTTATTCGATTTTATTTATTTTTATTATTTCTTTATTATTCCGTATGTTTTTTGGCTCTGCGTAACTTCTGCATACTTTCAGCTATTAAAGCCATTCGACTATTAAAATGTTTGTCTCTTTCAGCTGATGATGGGACTTTTTCAACTTTTTTTCTACCATTTATACTTTTTTAAATATTAAGCTTTTTATCACTTTTTTTAACATTGAAGTCAATGGGAGCATGCTTCAGATCCTTAAAATCTTCTTCCGCTCCCAAAAGTTTCAGCTCCTTCATACTTTCACCTACAAATGCCAAACAAACTTTAAAATGTTCACAAAATATTCAGCTATCTGGCTATATCTTTTCAGTTTGATATCTTTTACAGTTTTTGTGAAAAAGCTTTTTGTTTAGAGGTCATTTCAGGAAATTTTAGCCATTAATCAGTGTACTGTGTTGCTTTTGTTGCCATGGTTACCAAAGCTTCTGTTATACACAGGAGGGGAGGTGGCTGGAGCATCTCAGCTCTGATTACAGAGCCCGGGGGAGGGAACAGACACACCATGTACTGATTTATAATAGAGGAATATGATGGGGCAGTTTTGATGGTGGCAATATGTTGGAGCAGTTTTGATAGGGCAATTCTGATGGGGCAGTTTTGAAGGGGCAATTATGATGGGGCAGTTTTGAAGGGGCAATTATGATGGGGCAATTTTGATGGTGGCAATATGATGGGGCAGTTTTGATGGGGCAATTCTGATGGGGCAGTTTTTTGGCTCTGCATAACTTCTGCATTGGGGCAATACTGATGGGGCAGTTTTGATGGTGGCAATATGATGGGGCAGTTTTGATGGGGACAGTTTTGATGGGGCAATTTTGATGGGGCAGTTTTGATAGCAGTTTTGATGAGGCAGTTTTGATGGGGGCCATTTTAGCAATTCAGCTATTCAGCATTCTCACGCATTTTCCCCAGGAAATGCATTTTCTAGTTCAAAGTTGTAATACCCCATCAACAATAACGTACAATGTCTCTAGGTGTGTGTGATCAATCCCGATAGTATTTTGAATAAGTGTACAAACAGGAACAATCACTTTTTCCATTCATTATTTATATCTATTTTTACATTTATTTTTATTTTATTTTTCATTTTAATTATTGATATTTTTATTTTATTTTTTATATATTTTTTCTTTTCTTTTATTTTTTTAATTATTATTTTTAGTTTTATTTTCATTTTTATATTTATTTTATTTTTTTAATTTAACCAGTTCGGTTTATGGCCCAATTTCTTATCTCAATATATAGTATCTAACAAAAGTGAGTACACCCCTCACATTTTTGTAAATATTTTATTATATCTTTTCATGTGACAACACTGTAGAAATTACACTTTGCTATAATGTAAAGTAGTGAGTGTACAGCTTGTATAACAGTGTAAATTTGCTGCCCCCTCAAAATAACTCAACACACAGCCATTAATGTCTAAACCGCTGGCAACAAAAGTGAGTACACCCCTAAGTGAAAATGTCCAAATTGGGCCCAAAGTGTCAATATTTTGTGTGGCCACCATTATTTTCCAGCACTGCCTTAACCTTATTGGGTATGAAGTTCACCAGAGCTTCACAGGTTGCCATTGGAGTCCTCTTCCACTCCTCATGGAGCTGGTGGATGTTAGAGACCTTGCGCTCCTCCACCTTCCATTTGAGGATGCCCCACAGAAGCTCAATAGGGTTTAGGGTTCACATCCAGATGAAGCTACACATCTTCGTAATGTGAAACGCATTGACGTCATTCCGTCCGGACGTCACGCCCGCTGTCATCCCCCGTTGGGGCTAGCCAGCTCACTCATCGAGGGAGCGTTCTGATCCGCTGATCGGAACAGCCGTGCAGGAGGAAATAGGTGCACCTAAATGGCCGGCCATCCACCCACTTGAGGAGTGCCTTCTGGAGTGCAGAGATCCCGTAGGAAGTGTCCGGTATCATGTGCAGTGGCAAGTGGTGCAGATCTTAGCACAGGTGACATTACACTTCAGCAGTATCTGTGGACTCCCATACAGGACCCGGAAGTGGTAACGTACTTGACCACCTTCATTGCGTGTTTCTGCTCATCAAATAATATGCTAGCCACTGTCTTATTTACCGCACTAGTACTCACTTGGACACATCCAGAGTACCATCACGCTCATTGAAGCAACCTGTCATATACATTCTTGGACTTTGCTACTCCAGTTTAACTTTAGTATGTTTAATGGCTAATATACTCCCCATCTATTTGGTGATTGGTATCTGACATCAGGGCCTATACCAGCGCCCCACTCCACGGCTTCCAACTCTCTCTCCTGTCCTACCCCATTCTCTTCACTCACCCCCTCTTCACCTCACCTTTCCCCCTTCTTTCCCCTTCCCCCCATCAACCCTGGTTTGAGCCGCCCCCCGGGGGGATTGATGTATGCTTTGCAACCTCATTTAGCATAGCTGAACACTCCTCATTGTAGTAGGTTGTGCAGACATCAATTGCCTAGACGTCCGGACGCTTTGTCTGTTTGTCCTTGATTACATGATGTAATGTCCCCCCTGTCTGTGTAGTTGTGTTGATCGGTCCCATGTTACCGATCAATTTTATTAGGGTAATGAATTAAAGGTTTATGCTCTTTTATCTACATGTATTATATTTTTGTACCACAATAAACACTTGTTTGATTCCATATATACTTATTTGGGTTGCCTTTCCTTTGAGCCCCACTTTTTCTCGGTCCCCCTTCTGTTTGGGACAATTGTTGTTCAATAGGGTTTAGGCCTGGAGACATGCTTGGCCAGTCCATTACCTTTATCCTCAGCGTGTTTAGCAAGACAGTCATTGTCTTGGGGGTGTGTTTGAGGTCATTATCATGTTGGGATACTGCCCTGTGGCCCAGTCCCCGAAAGGAGGGGATCATGCTCTGCTTCAGTATGTCACAGTACATGTCACAGTACATGTTGGCATTCATGGTTCCTTCAATGAACTGTCACTCAACAGTGTCGGCAGCACTCATGCACCATGACACTCCCACCACTATGCTTGACTGTAGGCAAGTCACACTTGCCTTTGTACGCCTAACCTGGTTGCTGCCACACATACTTGACACCATGTGAACCAAATAAGTTTATCTTATCTGGATCTCCATGGCATCTTTCACAACGCCACATGCGGACATTCCCCATGGCGTCTCGGACCTTGTACGATTGATGAGCCTGTTTTAAACCCTGCTATGTGAGTAGCCCTGATGAGTGTAAAATAAAATGTACCTGTCCTATTACACTTAGTAGCGCTTTTCCTCTTCTTTCTTCCCATTGTTCCTCAGAGTCAGCTAAAGCTCACAGATCAGCCTGCCCAAGTGTTGGACTATTACTATTTAGGAACTTAATCAGATTGAAATACATTGCCCTTGCCCCTACCATTCCCCCCTTCCACTATTAGGGCTTATTTAAACATGAGGTTGGGGGGCAGGAAAAAACTCACAGTTGGTGGTTTTACTGCCCCCTCCTCCAACTGCTACCCATTTAGCTGCACAGGCAAGTGAATGGGGGCACTTGTACAGAATCCAACAATACAACACCTTCTGCCTGCCAAATGCTCCGTGTTTGGATTGCTCTTCAGAGAGCATTGCATATGAGAATGAGGGATTTTGGTGACACTAGGACTCTTGTGGTGTTGACTGGGGACATTGTGACTGGCTGTACTGCTCTGGTGACATTGTACTGCTATGGTGGTGATCAGACACAATGGATACAGTAATATCAGAGCAGCCAGCCATTGTACATGATCACTGCCACTGCAGTAAAATGTCATCAGACCAGTACAGCCAGTCACAATGTTCCCAGTCAACACCACAAGAGTCCTAGTGTCACCAAAAGACCTCATTCTCATTCTCATATTTATTCAATGCTCTCTGAAGAGGTTATCCTGAAGAAGGGGCATGGCCCCGAAACATGTAGTATCTCCAGTCGGAAGTGTGTGCTCCCTCTTGTTCCCCTGGTATCAGCAGCATTTAATTGGCCTCAACAGCAGGGTTTTGCCCATAGCCGAAGATCTCCATGGCTGACTTCCGCCAGGCTGTGACATCACTTCCGGGCACCGGACAAAGTTGGACGCTGACCCCTACAGTTCCCTGTGGCTACAGTTGTGGCTCCCTTCCATCGGACCCCTGGCCTTATGGTTCTGATCGGGCCCCTTGTTAGAGGCGCTCCTGCATTTTCTGCTCCATAGCTCTGTGTATTCTCCCCTTAATCCCTGTGAAATGATCTGTCATCACAGGGTGCTCATGAGGCACGCAAGTAGGGGGAAGTATGGGCGCGTCCTCTCAAATCAACAAAGCTCCACTTTATAGCCATTTAATACAGTGGCCATTAATGCATTGCCGGTCCGACAATACACATAAAAGTTCATTGATAAAAACGGCATGGGAATTCCCCACAGGGGAACCCCGAACCAAAATTAAAAAAAAAAAAAATGACGTCGGGGTCCCCCTAAATTCCATACCAGGCCCTTCAGGTCTGGTATGGATATTAAGGGGAACCCCAGCCAAAATAAAAAAAAAAAACGGCGTGGGGTCCCCCTAAAAATCCATACCAGACCTGTGATGTCTCCTAGGTCTGTGCCTGTGGGATCTCCCCAGAGCCTGGACCAGCTGAATGATGTCAGCTGACAGCGGACTTTAGCCTACTGTCAGCTGAATATGGGTCATAGGAGTGTGGAACTAAGTGCATTTTTTCACCTACAGGAAAAGAGAGGCCAAAAGAGCTTTGGCCCTACTTCTCCTTTAAAAATATTTTTATATAATGTCCTCAGAAATAAAGTCCTGGTAAAAGAGTTTAATACAATAACCTATAAATGTTTATCATTTTAAAAATAGGTCCTCAGGAAAAACAAAAATGCATGCTTAATGTCATATGCTGAAGGAACGGACCTAATGTGTTTTAGTGCTAATATTAGGAAATTAAATAAAAAATCCAGCAAACACATTATATCAGTTCATCAGAAGAACATTTGTTAAAGTGCATCTGTTTTCTGTAGTGTGTGCGTGCTGTTGTAAGGAAACTGTGTTTGTTGCTAAGAGACTGTTAGAAAGTCAAATCCCTTAGCGTGCTTGGTGTTCACCTGCCGATAGACTCGTTATTTATTTCACTACAAATATGCCTTGTGTGCCTCACTGATATGCTTAAAGAGCAAATATAAAGTATTGCATTCATTGTAGGTATCTCTGGCAAATGTGGCACAAAATAATGGTGTACAGGTCATAAACCTTCAAATAATTTAACTGGAGGCATATGGCAAAAAACAAGCAAAAATAATATGAGAATGATGACTTAAAGTTTGTTAATATAGTGGCACAATAAATGTCACGTTATGAAAATAAATTGATGGTTGAGTGTAGTTTTTGGTGGCTTACCACATTGGTCTGTGCAATGACATGCAAGTAAAGCCTCACTTACACATCATTAAACTTTGTCCAAAGCTGTATGGAAATTAGCCAACTAAAACTATTATTTTTCCTATTGCCATTAGTTTTGGAACCTCTAATATATGCAACATTCCACTGAAGGATTATGAAACTGCAGTGCGAGGTCTGCCTTCCATAATACTTTCACAAAACACTTTCAATTAGTAAAGAACAATCAAGGTTAGAATTGTTATCTTTCTGACCCATATAATGGACTAATGCTGCGTACACACGGGTGGACATTTCGACCGGACTGGTCCAGTGGACCAAATCCGGCGGACAATCCGACCGTGTGTGGGTTCCATCGGACCTGCAGCTGACTTTTTCAGTCAAAAATCTGACGGACTTTAGATTTGAAACATGTTTCAAATCTTTCCGATGGACTCAAGTCTAGTCGTAAAATCCGCTCGTCTGTATGCTAGTCCGACGGACGAAAACCCACACTAGGGCAGCTATTGGCTACCGGCTATCAACTTCCTTATTTTAGTCCGGACATACGTCATCACGTACGCATCCGTCAAGCTTTGGTGTGATGGTGTGTAGGCAAGTCCGTTCGTTCAAAAGTCCGTCGAAAGTCCGTCAAAAGTCAGTTGAAAAAAAAAATTAAAAAATTAAAATATACTTTAAAACAGAACTAAATGCTCATATCCTTCTCAGACAAGGAAGCTGCTATCTTGGCCTCTGTTTGATCTGCAACTGCCATGGTGCTCCACAAGTGACCAGTTATGACACAATCCATTTGATGGTTTCACAGTTTGGTTGAGAGTACAATCAATGTGACATCATTCACAGCATGCTGAGAATGTAACTGTTTTTAACAGGGTTGTTAATATGGCCAGCAGCCATGATAGTGCACACTGCCATGGTTGCAGTGCAGGGTGGCACAATTATACAACAGGTCACATTTGGCAGATAGTACTGCCAGCACTGCACTACAACCCTGAGCCAAACACTTAGCCTGTAGTAGCAGCACAGTATTCCCATTTAAAATCAGAAGTATCACCTCCTGAATGACTGACAACCGCTGCTCTTCAGCCATCTGAAAAGTGATCCACTGCAGATCACTTTCCAGAGAGGGCCTCTTGTATAAACGAGTCTTAGATCCTTATTTACATGGGTGGCCAAGGGTATTAAAAATAAGCAGTTGAGTTGTGGTTTTACCACCCCCCAACTGATCAGCCACAAATTAACATGACTAGGGGTCATATTATGACTGTGATTGTGGCGTGGCTCAGAAAAATGATAGATAATAACATTATATTTCAGGTCATGTTTGGATGGCAGTACCACCACCAAACATGACCCATTTAAGTGACAACTCATTCACACTAAAACTGTGAGCCATGCGCTTGTCTAACAGTTGCAGCACAGTATAGCCTATCAAAATGCCTGTTCAGCTTCAAAGAAAAAAAAACAAAAATCAAACAAAAAACAGGCATTTAGGTGCTGCCAGTGTCTCCTTGTGAATGCCTGGCAGCCTCTGTTCGCACTGATTACTTTTCAGAGAGTACCACTAGTGTAAATGAGCCATAAGAAAACGAAGATATGGTGAAGCATAAGCATTACATACACTAGGACTGTCTTTGCAGTAAAACAAATATTTAATGTAACATGTGATCCGTAATGCGCCTGTCCATTTTGTTAGCAGAAAACAATAAAGCAAGCCAAAGTGGTGTGATCCCAAAAGAAACAGCACTGATAGAAAATGTTTTAAAGCAACAAGAAAAGGTGGGGTTGGGTGAACCAGAAGAAAGATATCAAATGCCACTGATCACTAAATGGGATATGTAAGGTATACTATGCAATGTTCATTTCCACTAAAAGGTATCCTTGCCATCTGACTGAATGCACAATTGGCTTTGAAAATTTTAACATTTGTAAAAATCTATTACTAAATAATGTTATTGTTTGGTTAAGTTTAAATGTTTAAAAAAATATGTAACACAGTATCTGTAAAACATTGTTCTTTGTGTTTACTTTCTTGAAGTTTCCTCTACAATTTCATGATTTCAACATTGTGTTATTGTTGAATAATATTATATGGGCCAAAAGTCTCCAACATATATTAGCTTATAAACCACATTTAGGTATAAACAACAGTTTCTTAATCGGCAGTATAGATTTTCTTCACAATCTTTTGTGCCGAGCACATTTTTATGTCTGTTTCTGATTTTGATGTGATAAGTTGCACAAATGTACTAATTTTGAGTTGTATTCTTTTTATCAAACTGAATAATGGCATTTAGTATTATTTTTATTGCCATCTTCTATTGAGGCAGTAGATGGCAGTAGTATGCAGTGATATTTTCCACACTGTTTAAAATTGTAGCAAAAGTGAAATGTATTAATACAAAGAAATAATTGCAGTGGAAAACTATTTATAATCATACAAAATGCTTATTATTCTAAACATTATTATAATAATTATTATTAATAATATTATTATTATTAGCAGTATTAGTAGTGGTAGTATTTCACAGCCAGAAATGTGCGTTTAAAGTGATTGTAAATGATCACCTTGTAAAACAACGCATTCAATTTAAAATAGAAATGAAAGACAAAATATTTTTGTATAAATATTAAAAAAAACCATAAAGACCTTTTTTCCCTTTTTAAAAAGTGATCGCATTCCCTCTGTTCTCAGCTGCATACTGTAGGTTCTGGGGGGAGGAGAAGCAGCAGAACACTGAACTCCCCAGTGAATGACTGTGCAGGGGTGTCAGCACAAGTCTAATTATTGGAGGAGAGCAGGCTGATTTCCCAGTATAGCTAGAGAACTGACCATGATGTGCTCTCCTGCTTAGTGTGGTCAGTTTTTAATAGGAAAGCAGAGAGACTGGCAGGGACACCAAGGATTTCACATAAAGGAAGCAATACAAAGATAACACAATACTTTCTCATACAAGTACATGGTACAGTAGGCACATATCAGGAATATGAAGTGTTGGGCTAACAACTGCTTTAAGGGGATATAAAAGCACGTTGCTAAAGCTCTGTTTTTGTTTGTCTTGTAGGTTAAGCATTCAGCTTTAAAAGACCAATAATTCTATTCTACTCTGAAGATGGCATGAAAGATAATATTTACTGATACAAATACAGAAAGATAACAAAGATATAAATACAGTCGGAAAATGCATTTCACTGCCAAAATCGTTTTTTTTGTTTTGTTTTTTTTTTTGCACATGTTTAATGCACATTTTAGGCCTGAAAATTACTGTATTTATTGGCGTATAACACTCACTTTTTCACCATGATAACCGGGTGCAAATAGCGTGTGCGTGTTATACGCCAATACTTCAATTTTAGCTGCCTCGGAGGGGACAGGGAGGGGGGGGCGGGACGAGCGCCATCAGATTACATACAGCCAGAATCTCCTGTTTACTTGGCGGCTTCTGTAATAGGAAGTCCCATCTCCTGGGCTGGCATTGGACCACTGTTCTCTCTATCATAGGAGATTCTCACTGTATGTAATCTGTCGGCGCTCATCCCGCCCCCCTTTCGGTCCCCTCTTGGCTGCAGTTGGGCATCGATCAGGCTGCACTGATGGCAATGGCGAGGCTGATGCATTGAAGGCAATGGTGAGGCTGCTGCATTGATGGCAATGGTGAGGCTGCTGCATTGATGGCAATGGTGAGGCTGCTGCATTGATGGCAATGATGAGGCTGCTGCATTGATGGCAATGGTGAGGCTGCTGCATTGATGGCAATGGCGAGGTTGCTGCATTGATGGCACTTGTGAGGCTACAGATGGGCATTGATTAGGCTGCATTGATGGCAATGATGAGGTTGCAGATGGGCACTGACCCTTATTTTGCTTCAAAGTTCCTTATTTAAAATGTAAGTTTTTTTGCTGAAACTTCCCTTAAAATGTCTGTGTGTGTTATACGCTGATAAATACGGTACTTAAGACCCCCAAACATATTTTCTGAAAGCAGGGGTCTCTTAAAATTTAATTGTGGTAGTTGCAATTTTTACATTATGCAATGTTAGTGCAGTTGTTTATCAAACCAATATTTTCTGTAAAAAATGCACTAAAGTAAATTTTGGGACACTCCAACACAGTATATTACACTTTTTTTGGTAAAATATAAAAGGTGAGCTTGTGTCAGGTAAATAGATGCCAAATATGTCAAGCCTTAAACTTGTGTGTGCTCATGAAATGGCGACAAACTACAACACCCAAAATTGTCCATAGGCAGCATTTTAAACGCCTATATCAGGTCATCAGGTTACAGTTACCCATAAATGATGGCTCTATAATTGTTTATTTCCCTCTGACATGTTCAGCAATACTCAATATGTGTACCGAAAGCAAAAGCACGCCCTGTAAATGGTGTGTGTGGCCATAGTTGGAGAGGCTTAAAGGGGTATGGCTAAAGAAAAACCTGAGCCTATTCTGCTCTAGGTCAAGAGTAAATAATGCACAGAGTTTAGAGCTGGACACATTTCTAAACCCCCAATGGGACTTTTTAGGGCACTAGTAAACACAACTGATTATGAAATATATCACAATTTTATTGTATTACAAATTCACATAGATAAAAACTATCATACAACTTATAAAAGATGTCACAATTTGCAAAACTGTCCTAGATGATATAAACTCATGTGATGTGTCTCCATTCCACTGACACGTTTCTGAGATTTCTGTCTCTTTCGACAGGGGTGTGAAGGATATTACATCTCTATAATACAATTAAGTAATGATGTAAGTTATGTAAGTTATGTCCAAGAATAAATATTTGCATATAAATGATCATATTGTTGTATATTGATTATTTACAGTGAATTAGACAGTAGTAGACATAAACAGAAAGTAATATTACTTAAAAACATGTGTGGTTGTTGCCACCCAGCCCAATAGCCATAAAGTGTCTAGACTGCCAATCCCACCAGAGGGGGGGGGGGGCATGCAGCGATCACTGAGGCCAAGGATGTCATTCTTAGAAAGAAAAAAACGATGTAATTATTATATATTATAATAAATTATGTATATAATTCATAACCTGGTATTCTGTCAAAAATTGAATGAAAAATATATGTATATAGCTTGTGAGAATGAATATAAAAATATCAAAAAAGTCTGCCGTATTGCATACAGGGATTAAAGCATGTGTGTAAAGGAATTTAGAACTGCCAGAACTCCAGGAGGCATGAAATAATGCCTAAAAAAATTAATGTATATAGAAAGTAGAGATGGGCGAACAGTTTAAGCTGAGCATAAGTTTGGCCCAAACTCTGCCTGTTTGCCCGTCCGGCAAACATCCGAATTTGCGGGTTGCTCTGCAAGATGTTTGCCTGCTGAGCACCCCAAAATGCACTGCACGCTTCACAGAGCATTCTAGGGCCCTAATTAGATGAAGCCTTGCCCGCTTCGCCAATTAGCACTGTCAGAACCCTGATTGGCCAAAGTGCTGATTACTTTCTCAAATCACGGCTCAGTACTCATAGTCTCACCCCACACTATAAAAGATAACTTCCCATAGCCAGCTCTTGCAGTGTGTTGGAGTGAAGATAGATAGAGCAGGGCTCATTGTGCTACTAGCAGTTAGTGTATTCACTGTTCACTTATTGTGACTCTTGAATGCAGAGTGTTAGTTTATTGTTAGTATAGTGTGTGATTATAGTGTGTCAGTGTAGTGTGTTCATGTAGTACAGTGTTTAACAAAGCTTTACATAACATTTGACTGAGTGCAGTGTCAGTTTATTGTTAGTATAGTGTGTGATTATAGTGTGTCAGTGTAGTGTGTTAGTGTAGTGCAGTGTTTGACACAGCTTTACATAACATTTGACTGAGTGCAGAGTGTTGGTTTGTTAGTATAGTGAGTGACAATAGTGTGTCAGTGTAGCCTGTTAGTGTAGTGCAGTGTTTAACACAGCATTACATTACATTTAGTGCTGTATACAGTGCTGCTGTATAGCCCTTTTTGGGGGGGTTGCTGTGTTTTTTGTTTTTTGTTTTTTTGTCCCCTGCCTGCCCCCTTTTTTTAATTGTCAGCTGCAGTTTTTATGACTGTGATTTAGTGTGCCTCATTTTTAATTTTTTTAATAGTTTTTACATTTCTGTTAGCGTCAGTCCTCAATTTAAAGGGCACCAAACACCACTTTTCAGTGAATAAAGTGCATCTAATTACACATTTCCCAGTATCTATAACATTTGGGTCATAAGCCCTCCATCATGTCTGGGAGGCCAACAAGGAGAGGCAAACATTTCCATGCCACTATGAGGGGGCCAGCAGTGTCTGTTATCCCAGACAAAGGTGAATGTTGTCCGTCCTCAGGCAATGCACCTTTGTTTAGTGATGTTGCCCATGCTATTCAGCCACAGCATGTAGAGGAGGTGGTAAACTGGCTTACTAAACTATTCTCATCCTCCTCATCTTCTATGACCCTTGAAGCTGGCACTGGTGTTCAGTCCACCGCAGTTGCCAGAGCGGCCTATTTTGTCTCCTTACTGGCAGCTACTCCTGCCATAGCCCCAGCATTATGCAGGAAGTAGTCAGCTGAATTATTTAAACACAGCACCAGCCACATGCTGCTTGAAGATGCATAGACATTACTTGATTCATATGTTGGTTCTGAGGTAAAGGAAGGGACTAACAGGTCCTTGCAACACATCTGCTAGCAGCACACTACCAGTTGTAGAGTATAGCAGGCAAATTTCTCTGCTCCTGCTCCTGCTGCTGCAGCGCAAAAGAAAATACACTCCCTGCCACCCACATGCTCAGTGTCTAAATTCCAGCTTGTCAAAATTGCTGGCTTAATAACTCCTACTTTTCCATTTGGTGGATTCTGCCCCCTTCCGTTAAATTTGTAGAATGTGCTGTACCACAATGGCAGGTTCCCAGTCGCTATTTCTTTTCAGGTAAGGTCATTCCAGCTCTGTACCATCACGTGGAAGGCAATGTTTTGTCATCGTTGTGCAAGGCAGTCAGCTGCAAGATCCACCTTACTGCTGACTCGTAGTTCAGCAAGCATGGTCAGGGACGATATATTTTGTTCACAGCACACTGGGTAACTCTGATTGCAACTAGGAAGGATGCCGGACAGGTCTCAGTGCTGGAGCTTGTTTTGCCGTCACGTCTCCATACAGCAGGTGGTGATGATGAAAGATCTGTCAGCTCCACCCCTCCACCTTCTCCTCCTACTTTATGCCCTCATCTGCTGGATTGTCCTATGAACCACCAGTACCCCCTACACATTCAAGGGGCCATTCAACAAGTCAGACTAAAAGATGCCATGCAGTGCTTCAGATGGTCTGTCTAGGGGGCAAGAGCAGATTCTCCAAGCTCTGCAGGGGCTGGCCCAGAGGTGGTTCACGCCACAGAAGCTTGAGCCAGGAATGATGGCGTGTGATAATGGCACTAACCTTCTGTCTGCCCTTTGAAATGGAAAGTTGACACATGTGCCATGCATGGCACATGTCCTCAATGTGGTGGTGAAGCGTTTCTTAAACAGGTACCCGGGTTTGCAAGATCTTCTAAAGCAGGCCAGAAGAATCTGTAGCCATTTAAGGCGGTAATACACAGCCAGTGTTCAGTTGGCTGAAATTCAGCAGGAATTTCACTTGCTCGTAAACTGACTGATTTGTGTCATGCCCACCATGTGGAACAATTTGTCAATGCTGCAGTGGCTGTACATGCAGCAGAGGGTGGTCCACAAGTACCTGTGTGAGTATGGCACAAGGGCAGGCTAAGGGCTTTTTTTCCCCATGCCAATGGCTGCTTATAAATGATGCATGCACTCTACTGTCACCATTTGAGGAGGGGACAAGTGAGCCGTGACAATGCATGCATCAGTGACTCAATCGTGTTCCTGCTTGAGCAGATGCTGCATGGCATTATTGACAGGGCACTTGAGGCAGAGCAGCGGGAGGAAGAGGAAGACTTCCTTTCCTCTCAAGGCCCACTTTATGCAGACACCATCCTTGTAACACCACAGTACACACAAAAGAAGAGGGAGAAGGAGGATTATGGCAGTTTTGGAGGCATTGAAGCAGAGGAAGACCTTAAGAGATGGTTTACTGCCCCCAGAAACCTTGTAAGTAGTACGTGACTGGGAGGAGGCAGTTCCAGATACTGTAATCCTCAATGACCCCAAGGAATCTGCTTCTCATGCCTCTGCAAACTTGTAGTGCATGGTCTCCCTTACTCTTCAAAGCCTGTGAAAGGACACATTTCCACAAAAATGTTGTCTACATTCCCAGAATCCCTGTAGTGCCACCCAACTGGTTGGACGAGTGACATCGCCGCCAGATTAATATTTCTTACACTCAAATTTTCAGCCTTGCAACTTTAAAAAAATAAATTTTAATACATTTTTTGCATTTTTTCACTATAAGGCTTTTCTTTCCTATCTATATATGATTTCCAAACCACCGGAGTTCCATTTATTTTAAAAACGGATATAAGGTTATTTGAATTAATACATCTGAAACATCCAAGCCGGCAATTAATACAATACAAGCGGGCTGAAGGTCCATGGGAGTAAACCAATGCTGTGGTCTCTGAAGTCCAAGTCCCTTCTGAAGTACATGGATATGGGAGAGCTGAGAGAGTAACATCTACATCAGTGCTTGTGTTCACACAGCGAGTTTGATCTCCGTCATAGGGATCCACCATATTTGGTAAGAGGCCAATTTTATTAAATGGAACATCATATCTCAAAACACAGAAGATTATTCTAAAGTGGAATGTATTAGCCATCTTGCAAGATTAAGGGATCAGCACAGGAAATTGTCTGAATAGATTCCATCTGATAAGTTGTATCACATTTATGGGCACAAACTTTGTGTTTTAATATCAATAGTCACATAGACACCAATTTATTCTTTGAAAAGTTTATTGGATCCGTATACACATCAATTTGATATTTTTCTTATAAGCACTTAATCATTAATGTTATGTATGCACTAGTCACTTTATTACAAATCACTGTTTCTCTACTGTATATTGAGGCACAACACTTTGCATTCAGTACCATTGTTGTGTATGCACTAGTTACTTTATAACATTTACTTTTGTATCATATCAAGTCACATTGTTTTGCTCAGGAACAGCACACCATTTATATTATTTCTTTTTTGACTCTATTCCTGGTCTTGAATGGCAGCTGTTCCATCATTTTATACCAGCGCAGAGATTTTTTTATTTAAACATAAGAATAGACCACTGGCCAGAACTTGCCCAGTATGCAATTCAGCTGCTGGGCAGCCATGCATCCAGCGTAAAGTATATAGTAAATTCCACGCTTAGGATAATAGGTTGCAGCCTCCCCTAATAGGTTCCCAAAGGAACTTACAAGAGTTGATAAAAGAAAGTGGGGTGATGGCGCTACCCTATATGGCACTAAGTGGTAGTAAGGAAGTAGTATAAGGTAATTGGACTATACTCCTTACACCTGACATAGAAGAATATATCAAAATAGCAATGTGCATAGTCCCAAGAATTGTGATAGGAAAGTGAATGTGTAGAAGATGTTTCAAACCATACAGAAAAGAATTATTAATTAATAAACCAGTAAGTATATAGAAAATGCCTGATAGGTGAATATGTGTTTGGAGTGTGTCTGAATAAGGCTAGGATGCAACCCAAATTAGTGATTAATGAGATGCATACCCAACCTCATCCATCCAACCCAAAAACTGTAATTGTAACCATAAACATAATAATCAGTTGAACATAAAGTGATAAGTGGATGTATAATAAAGTGCAAATATATCCACACCTATCAGTGTGAGCGCTTAAGTAAATGAGCGCACCCTAAAAAAATGTTAGAGAAATTGAGTATTTAAGGGTGCTTTCTTTCCCTTTCCTTTGGGATATGTAGCATCTTATGTATGACATATGTCTGTCCAACCCAAAAACTGTAATTGTAACCATAAACATAATAATCCGTTGAACATAAAGTGATAAGTGGATGTATAATAAAGTGCAAATATATCCACACCTATAAGTGTGAGCGCTTAAGTAAATGAGCGCACCCTAAAAAAAGTTAGAGAAATTGAGTATTTAAGGGTGCTTTCTTTCCCTTTCCTTTGGGATATGTAGCATCATATGTATGACATATGTCTGCCAATGTTTTTTAAGTATTAATCTGTTTGTTTAAAGCGGTTGTATACCCGCACAATTTTTTTTTTTAAACCTGTAAGGCAAAAGGCATAATGAGCTAGTATAAACTCAGAGAAAGTAGGAGATTGGCACTGTTCACTGGTGAATAAATAACTATAAACATACTCTCAATAAATGTGTGTAATGTTTTCCTTGTGGTGAGAGTCTGTTAATAGTTATTTATTCACCAGTGAACAGCGCCAATCCCCTACTTTCTCGGAGTTTATAGCATTTGGATCGCACCTAGGTGCTTTCTTTATCTGGGGGGCTGCAGTTCGGTTACGAGCCCGTCCTGAGCGCGGAATACTAATACATACAATAATGAGCTAGTATGCACAGAATACTAGCTCATTATGAATTATTATGAAATACTTACCTTAGAGCGAGGCTTCGACAACTGATCCCGGTCACCGCCGAGAAAGCTGACATTTGCCCTCAGCATGTATTCCATGTTTGTGGTTCCGGCTCTGTGAGTGACCGGAGCCGCAATGTCATCACTCCCACGCATACACGTTGGAGACTTCTTTCCGGCAAGGTCCGGCAGCGCCTGCCGGACTTTTAGCCGGACCTTCACAGCGCATGCGGCTGCAGATGCATGCAAAGTGAATATCTCCTAAACCATACAGGTTTAGGAGATATTCATTTTACCTATAGGTAAGCCTTATTATAGGCTTACATGTAGGTAAAAATACAAAAAAGCGTATACAACCATTTTAATACATTTACTTTTATACTAAGTTGTGTAAGTCTATACTGTACCATGAAAGTCCTAGCTGCCTCACAATTTTTCTAGTTCTCAACTGAAAAAAGGAATTGTTGCTCTACATAAAGATGGCCTAGGCTATAAGAAGATTGCTCAGACCCTGAAACTGAGCTGCAGCACGGTGGCCAAGACCATACAGTGGTTTAACAGGACTGGTTCCACTCAGAACAGGCCTCGCCATGGTCGAACAAAGAGGTTGAGTGCACATGCTCAGCATCATATCCAGAGGTTGTCTTTGGGAAATAGACATATGAGTGCTGCCAGCTCTGCTGCAGAGGTTTAAGGGGTGGGGGGGTCAGCCTGTCAATGCTCAGACCATACGCCGCACACTGCATCAAATTGGTCTGCATGACTGTCGTTCCAGAAAGAAGCCTCTTCTAAAGATGATGCACAAGAAAGCTCATAAACAGTTTTCTGAAGACAAGAAGACTAAGGACATGGATTACTGGAACCATGTCCTGTGGTCTGATGAGACCAAGATAAACTTATTTGGTTGAGATGTTGTCAAGCGTGTGTGGCAGCAACCAGGTGAAGAGTACAAGGACAAGAGTATCTTGCCTACAGTCAAGCATGGTGGTGGGAATGTCATGGTCTGGGGCTGCATGAGTGCTGCCAGCACTGGGGAGCTAAAGTTCATTGAGGGAACCATGAATGCCAGCATGTACTGTGACATACTGAAGCACAGCAGGATTCCCTCCCTTCGGAGACTGGGCCACAGGACAGTATTCCAACCCCAAACACACCTCCAAGACCACCACTGCCTTGCTAAAGTAGCTGAGGGTAAAAGTGATGGACTGGCCAAGCATGTCTCCAGGGCTAAACCCTATTGAGCATCTGTGGGGCATCCTCAAAAGGGGAGGTGGAGGAGCGCAAGGTCTCTGACATCCACCAGCTCCATGATGTCATCATAGAGGAGTGGCAGAGGACTCCAGTGGCAACCTGTGAAGCTCTGGTGAACTCCAAGCCCAAGAGGGTTAAGGCAGTGCTGGAAAATAATGGTGGCCACACAAAATATTGGGCCTAATTTGGACATTTTCTCTTAGGGGTGTGCTCACTTTTGTTGCCAGTGATTTGGACATTAATGGCTGCATGTTGAGTTATTTTGAGGGGACAGAAAATTTACACTGTTAAACAAGCTGTACACTCACTACTTTACATTGTAGCAAAGTGTCATTTGTTCAGTGTTGTCACATATAAAGATATAATAAAATATTTACAAAAATGTGAGGGGTGTACTCACTTTTGTGAGATACTGTAAATGTAATTTTTTTCTGTGTGCTGCAGCAGGTTTAATACACAGTACAGATGCACCACTTTACAGGCAGACTAATGGGATCTCAAATCCCCCCCCCCCCCCTCGGCACTATATTATATTTTCATTTTTATTTTTTCACTTTTTTTAAAAGTTTTTTTGCATTGGTACATGTCCCCCAGGGAAGTACCTGGGCCCCCATACCATTTTTATGGCCAATAACTTGCATATACTGTAAGCCTTCAAAATAGGGACTTTTGATTATTCCTAATCGGGTCCTAGACTTCAATGGGGTTCATCATTCGTGTCCGAACCTTTGCGATGTTTGAGAGTGCTGGCGCAAACCAAACAGGGAGTCGTTTGGCCCATCTCTAGTAGAGAGTACCCGATCACAGTAAAACATATGGCCACAAGAGATGATAATAAACTAAACTACTAAAATAAAATACTATACTGATAATAAACTAAGGTCCAATATATAAGCTGAAGCTCTCCATAACGTACAGTATGTGGCTGTTTGATTAAGGTTCTCAAAAGTAAATTAACTACAGACTGTCAGCAGAATACTGCTACAAAAATAAGCTATATAATACGCGCCTAACAATACAGGTACTAAGCCCCCAAAAAATAGTGATCAAATCTCTTACCTGGAGCAAGAAATAATTGCAGATGTCAAACTATAGGAGGCTATGGTCGGCAGATGAGCTAACTGCTTGTTCAGCTTAGCTGATTAAATATCAATGAAAGCTGCTCAAATTTAGTAAACCTGGGTCTGAGATAGGGCAGAACATCCAGGATCTGCGCCTGCTATTGGCCTCCTAAGCCCGCAGTGTGCAGCGGCACCCTGCCCCTAGGCATGGAATGATGTAGGCACGTCACCATGTCAGCGTTGCAGAGTATGCACAACGACCAACCAATGCATAAAATGTCTGCTCATCTACAAGAGACACAGCGGAGAGGAGGGAGATGTAAAACACAGAAGCCTTTGGGACCCACCCCTCCAGAGCACATCCAATCATCACCGCCAAAGGGTGGCCGCCACATCCCCCATACCCACCAAGAGGGAACCAGGGGAAACCACACCACCCAGAGGCCACAGGCAAGAATTCCAAATGGAAAACAACCGCACAAAAAATACAATGTCCAAACTATATTGACTACATCAACAAATATTTCAAATATAAAAACATGGCCACAAAGAAAGGGTCGAAACAGGATTCCAGTCATTATTGCAAGATGAGTAATTCATTGAAAATGCAAAACAGTGATAAATAAGAATTGTAGCCATCCTAATTAATGTAGATTTTCATGTTGCAAAGACATAGGTATAGAGCCCTGAAGGTGACCTCACAATCGATTTTCCATCCCTCCAGAAACAAAGCCAAGGTACCTTTGTATTTGCAGGGGCCCCACCTGATTCCCCTCTATATTAGCTTTGTATAGTGCTGTTTCTAATTGAGGTGGACCTTCTAAATGTGAATAGTAGAGTTTCTGGAACAACATGTGCCAGTATTTCTGTACAATTTTTCTGACTTGTTGGTGTTGACTAGAGAATATTGTAATAATTCTTAAAGGATTTTTGTCTTCCCTGACTATTTTGTTATATAAGAGTATAAGAGTTAGTTTCTGGTTTGAGACCAGGCTCATTTATATGCTTTTTTTTTTTAAAGAAATGTCTGAGTAGCCTCTCTCCAATAATCTCTTTTATAATTTATTCCCCTCAGTAAAGAAGAAAGAATCATTGATGCAATTCCACCTGACCCTTAGATATATATAGATGGCTATAAGGTATAGAATTAATATAGAATTATAGGATTAATATAGAATTAATAATTAACAAGAATTTAGAGCTGAGGAGTAATTAACCTATAAAGTGTAAAGATTTGGCGTAAGTAATGCACAGAGCACAGGGGTCAGGAGAGAGGGGGGGAAGGAGGGGTGAGAGACAGGGTAAAAGATTGAGGTGGAAAGAGTGGAGGGAGAGGTGAGATAGAAAGAGGGGGGTGACTGAGCTGAGGGGAAAAAGAACAACTCACTTACCATTTAGGAACAATCCCAGGGCCCAGACTCAGTCACAAGCTTGGTCTCCCCCACTGTCATCCAGTCTGCAAGCACTGAGCATCTGTGTTGACCTAGTCAGCTGCAGACTGTAAATATAAAATCTACCACTGGTGCAAAATGCCCACACAAGTCCCCTCCAATGTCTGGCAGCAAGCAGCCATGTTAAATGAGCCACCCTCCCATCCCCCTCCACAGATTTAACGTGCAGTATGCCTGGGGGTTTGAGTGGGGACAGGTGAAGGAAAGAGGTGGAAGGCGCGTGATCTGACGCTTTGATCAAATTGATACAGTTTATTTACATACAGAAACAAATAAATGCATATAAAAAGTAGCTAAGTCTGCAGCTTACCATATTGTACAGACTTCTCCTGTTGTTCTTCAAGGCTCTGATAAAGAGGGAACCCCTCGAAACGCATCAGCCACCTTTTAGCACTTGCCCTTGCATAGGCATGTCCAATTTCTAAAATTTTAATGTGTATATTTTGTAACTCTGTTTTTATAAATACGTAGCTACTTTTTATATGTATTTATTTGTTTCTGTATATAAATAAATTGTATAAATTTGATCAAAGCATCAGATCACACGCCTTCCACCTCTTTCCTTCACCTGGCTCTCTTGGGACAACCCCTGGTCAGCTTAGGCAACGGGATACGCATGATCTTCTTTTAATTCCCTCCCTTTGAAAGTGCTATCACTCTATACTAGCAACGCCTTCACAAGCACAAGAGAAATTCTTTCTTTGTTTATATTTGAGTGGGGACAGACAGACTCAGCTGCTGGCTCCTGTCTCCACCCACCACCATCCAGATCTGCAGCCTAGAGCTGAGGATTGAGAAGGAGTTGCAGAGCACTCCCCTCAGCTTTGTGGTGCAGCTCTAATAGGTGGCGAAGTGGGAGAAAAATTACAGGCAGTCTTAGGCAGAGTTGGGGCCTGGGGCACACCGCAGTAGATGTCCTACACACCCAATGCTAGGTAAAGCAGTTGTATGCCCTTCCAAAAAAAAAAAAAACCTGTAAGGCAAAGGCATAATGAGCTAATGTGCATCGCATATTCGCTCAATATGAAATACTTACCTTAGAACAAAGTGTGCGCATCGCCTCTTGGTCACCTCTGAGGAGGCTGGCATGTTGCCACTGCATTTCTACTGGGTTTGTGGCTCCTGCGCTGTGAGTGGCCGGAGCCCTGATGACGTCACTCCTGTGCATGCGCAGGAGTCCTCCGTTCCAGCAAGGTGCTCCGGTTTTCCGGCATGATCCGCCGGACCTTCAGAGCACAAGCACCGCTGATGGCAGCGGCTGCATGCAGGGCGAATATCTCCGAAACCGTGTAGGTTTCGGAGATATTCATTTTACCTACAGGTAAGCCTTATTATAGGCTTACCTGTAGGTAAAAATCACAAAGCGGAGGATACAACCGCTTTAAGCCTCTGCTGTGTAAACAGATGACTCTTGCACAAGTGTAGTGCTTGGTCTCAGATGAATTATAATGGTCCCAATAGGATTATGCCCTTACGTGTCTCTTCTGAAATGTCATCCGTATATGGGATTTTGGCACTAGACAATAGATATTATATACAGTAAAGCTGTGCAATATTAGCACTGTGGTTAGCTTGAATAATGCATTCTTCTCCTTTTAAAAAATCTGCCAGAAGAATGGGATTAGGGATAAGTATTGTGAAGAAAGTTTACATGTACAGAAGAAAGGGCATTTTTTTTAAAGAGCTACCTATGCTTGGCAATTACATATCCAATTAGTTTGTACTCTTCCTAGGTGGATTTGGACACTTGGAAGAAAAAATGCCTTTGGCCAGAGAGTAATAACACCCCCCCTTCCTAGCATGCTTTAGTTTTGTAGAAAAACACTACTAGGATACTAGGAATAGATTACAAACACATAGGGGTGAGACCTGTATACTCAAAGAAACAGAATTTAAGGTAAGTAAGTTCATTTAGGGGCACAGGATACAAATACAATTGGGATGTCCAAAAGCAGTCCAACTGGGGGTGGGCAACATTAACAAAAGTCCCACATATCAAAACAGCAAAACTGGGGGCAGCCTTCAGCTCAGAGAGCTACTTGAAAGACTTTATATATGAAGCTGGCATCAGATGATGCCTAAACATCCACCTTGGAAAAACGTAGAGAACATATGAACAGAAGATCAGGTGGCAGTCTTGCAAATGTGGCCAAAATTCCCAATAAGCATTTGCCCTTAAGACCATAATCTTGCATGATGATGTGTCTGACCATCAAGCGGCAAGCAAGCATGCCACAGACCACCAAAGAGTTCTCCACATATTCAATGACAGGAGACTTATTCAAGAAATAAGATGGACAATATTGATAAACTCGTCTACACAATATTGGAGGACATAAGGCATAAACTTTAGGTCCATAGCACCAAGAATTAGATATCAAAAGGAATGGAGGTTATGAAGAAATCTGCTGTGGAACCCAGCCAACATCCCAAACTTAAATATAGTATTAGGTTTCCCCTTAAGGGCGGGACTTTAAAGGCATGGACCGTGAGACATACAATATTGTAATATGTGTAACTGTAGAAATGCATACAATATTGTATGCATTTCTACTGTTACACATGTATACTCTGTGTGCATACTCTTCCATGACCGTTTTGGAATATTATGCACCCGAGACCCTTTTTTTGTATTCTGAATTTCTTGTATATATATGTATGTGTCTTATATGTTTTATTTTATATATAGCATTTAATAAAATATATTTTTTACAATATTTTATGTCTCACGGTCCATGCCTTTAAAGTCCCGCCCTTAAGGGGAAACCTAATACTATATCAGCACCAAGAATTAGTAAAGGTAGTAGCTATATCACTTGACATAAGTTTTGCCTATTATACTTTTGACAGACTGACATCATAGCTAAAACAGGTTGCAAAACAGGGCCTGCTTTTGAAAACAAGGATTGGAAAGGGTTTCCAGGCATTTGTAATTGAGATTCTTAAACACTGGTGCATCCACAACAGGTTAGGTATGTGCTTCATTAAGACAGGATATCACTGGATCTACAATGAGGTCTCACTTCTTCATAAAGGCCTTGTCAAAACAGGTATTGGTCTGTAAAACTTTTGAAAGGATTAAATAGTTTATCAAGAGTTTTCCACCTTCAAGTAAGACGTGTACTAAAAAAATTTAGATAGCCTTGGGACCTCCCAGACTTGTAATAGTAGAAGCTATAGTCTGTTCTATTTTTTTTAGGTGGTATGTAGATGACACTCTAACTTAAGAAAACCAGATAAAAGAAACCACAGAGGGTGACTGTGGACTGAACTGCGCTCACCCACAGGAGATGTGTGTTGATTACAATCAATTAACCATGTGTCTCACTGGGAGGAAAATGGGTTTTTAAAAAACCAGTGTGAATAAATTGTCATGCACAGAAAAACAACAGGACAATTTTATGGGTCAGACGGTAGACGTACCAACTAGAAATAAAGCATTACTGGATCTACTGATTACCAACCATACAGACCTGATCATAGATGTGGAAATACGGGGCAATTTAGGTAACAGCGATCACAGGTCAATTGGCTTCAGTATAAATCATACAAATAGGAAACATAAGGGGAATACAAAGACACTGAATTTTAAAAGAGCCAACTTCCCTGAACTATGAACTTTGCTAGAAGGCATAAATTGGGATAAAATCTTAGGAACAAAGAACACGGAGGAAAGATGGGTTTGCTTTAAAAGCATATTAAATATGGGCATTAGCCAATGCATCCCAAGTCCTGGATGGCTTAACTCTAATGTAAAAATGCATATAAAAGCAAAGGAGAAGGCCTTCAAAAAATACAAGGTTGAGGGATCATAAGCATTCAGACTTTATAAAGAATGCAACAAATGTAAGGGTGCAATAAGGATGGCTAAGATAGAACATGAAAGACACATAGCGAAGGAGAGCAAAAAAAAAAATCCCAAGAAATTCTTTAAGTATGTAAACAGTAAAAAAGGGAGGACAGACCATATTGGCCCCATAAAGAATGAGGAAGGACATCTGGTTACAAAGGATAGGGAGATGGCGAAGGTATTGTATTTATTCTTCTCCTCAGTCTTCATGAGGGAATCGGGGGGGCTTCAGTAACCAAAACTGCAGTGTTTACCCTCAGGACACATCACAGGAAGCACCTCCATGGTTAACAGAAGGCAGAATTAAAATTAGACTTGAGAAACTTAACATTAATAAATCACCGGGACCAGATGGCTTGCACCCGAGGGTACTTAGGGAACTCAGTAAAGTAATTGCCAGACCATTGTTCCTAATTTTTACTGACAGGCTACTGACTGGAATGGTACCAGCTGATTGGAGAAAAGCCAATGTAGCACCAATATTTAAAAAGGGCCCAAAATACATCCCTGGGAATTACAGACAAGTTAGCCTAACATCAATAGTATGTAAAATCTTGGAGTGGATGATAAGGGACTATATACAAGATTTTAGTAATGAGAACTGTATCATTAGCAGTAATCAGCATGGATTCATGAAGAATCGTTCTTGCCAAACCAATCTACTAACCCTCTATGAGGAGGTGTGTTGCCAGCTAGATAAAGGAAGGTCCGTAGACGTGGTGTATCTGGATTTTGAAAAAGCATTTGACACAGTTCCCCATAAATGTTTACTTTACAAAATAAGGTCAGTTGGCATGGACCATAGGGTGAGTACATGGATTGAAAACTGGCTACAAGGGCGAGTTCAGAGGATGGTGATAAATGGGGAGTACTCGGAATGGTCAGGGGTGGGTAGTGGGGTCCCCCAGGGTTCTGTGCTGGGACCAATCCTATTCAATTTGTTCATAAACGACCTGGAGGATGGGGTAAACAGTTTAATCTCTGTATTTGTGGAGGATACTAAGCTAACCAGGGCAATAACTTCTCCGTAGGATGTGGAAACCTTGCAAAAAAGATCTGAACAAATTAATGGGGTGGGCAACTACATGGCAAATGAGGTTCAATATAGAAAAATGTAAAGTAATGCATTTGGGTGGCAAAAATATGAATGCAATCTATTCACTGTGGAGAGACCTGGGGGTCCTAGTAGATGATAGGCTCAGCAATGGAATGCAATGCCAAGCTGCTGTTAACAAAGCAAACAGAATATTGGCATGCATTAAAAAGGGGATCAACTCCAGAGATAAAACGATAATTCTCCCGCTCTACAAGACTCTGGTCCAGCCGCACCTAGAGTATACTCTCCAGTTATGGGCACCAGTCCTCAGGAAGGATGTACTGGAAATGGAGTGAGTACAAAGAAGGGCAACAAAGCTAATAAAGGGTCTGGAGGATATTAGTAATGAGGAAAGGTTGCAAGCACTGAACTTATTCTCTCTGGAGAAGAGACGCTTGAGAGGGGATATGATTTCAATATACAAATACTGTACTGGTGACCCCACAATAGGAATAAAACTTTTTCGCAGAAGAGAGTTTAACAAAACTTGTGGCCACTCATTAAAATTAGAAGAAAAGAGGTTTAACCTTAAACTGCGTAGAGGGTTCTTTCCTGTAAGAGCGGCAAGGATGTGGAATTCCCTTCCATAGGCAGTGGTCTCAGCGGGGGGCATTGATAGTTTCAAGAAACTATTAGATAAGCACCTGAATGACCGCAACATACAGGGATATACAATGTAATACTGACATATAATCACACACATAGGTTGGACTTGATGGACTTGTGTCTTTTTTCAAGCTCACCTACTATGTAACTATGTAACTATGTAACAATGGCATATAAAAACTAAAAATATGACATAGCCCAAAGTGGCTAAAGAAGTCTGGGGGAAGTGTACCCAAAAAATAAAAGAATCAGGTAGTTAGAAAAATAAAAAATAATAACATGGGAGTGTACAGTACATGATAAGGAATAAAAAAAACAGTCCTCTGGAAACTGAACATGGGAGTGCTGCTGCTAAATGGCTGTGTGGGGGAGCGATGCAATCTATGTGGAACAAGACAAAAGAAAAAAAGAGTGTGCGCATCTCATAGTGCAGTACCGTGAGGAAGATTTAATAATGAAAACCAATAAAATATTACACTCACAAACAATGAGAGAGGGGGTGCAGTGGGAAACAGGATGCTGGAGCTGATGTAAAGTCTGTGCAAGGGACGTCTGACTCCTCCCCTTGGCCACAGGCTGGGAAGAAGTGATGGCTGCTGCTGGAGATACCAACGCTGCAAGAAAAGATGACAGGAGCTGCCAGGGTCCATAAACCATCCAGAAAACCACCTGTAGTACACCACAATGCTCTTCTGGTAACAGGAACACATTTCAAAGCAATTCAGCTTCTTTATCAACTTGTCAAAACTGTCTAACTACCCACTATAAATAACACCGACGCAGGAGGGGGAGGGCGGCCATGCCTACCCTTGCACCTGCAGTGAGCACAGGTGAAAAAAAATTTCAAGGCTGGCAGGCGCCATTAATCCCGGGAGGGGCAGAAAAAGTGTGTATATATGTAATTCAATAAAAACAAATGCACATTTGTGTAAACAAGATATATCACGACAAAAACTATATACTTACTATAGCAGTAGTACAACATTTGAGTGTTTTAAATACATATAATGATTAGATGACAGATGATCACTGGGCAATAACATCTTTTTCCAGCGCTCCTTGAATATTGAGAGCCGGTTCACACGGGGGCGACTTGTCAGGCGACCTAGCCGCCTGACAAGTTGCCTCCCGTTCTGTACAATGGAACCGTTCTAATCGGAGTGACGCAAGTCGCTCCGACTTAGAAGAAAGGTTCCTGTACTATTTTGGGGGCGACTTGCATAGACTTCTATACAGAAGTCGTCTTGCAAGTCGCCGCGGCAGTCGTGTGCAGGTCGCCTCGGTGAGGCGACCTGCAAGTCGTGCCGCTTCTAATGTGAACCGGCGCTGAGGGGGGAGGATAGATAATCGCAACATTGTTTCTTCCCAAGGGGGAATAAACATTAACCCTGTGGCAGATGTTTGCGTAAATACAACTTAAATACAACTTAAAAAATCTTGAAAAGAGAAAAACAGCATTTTTCTCAGTCGATGATGCCAATGTACTGTGCTCGTAAGGAAAAGAAAGGGGGGGGGTTGGGACTTTAAATGAGGCGAGTACACATGGCTAGAAGATGAGTAGATATCAAAAACATGTTTTTATTGGTGAAACAAGGAACATGGCAAAATTACATGATACATGCAGCAATGAATAAAATTGTCAATCACATATTACAGACCATATATAGAAACAAACATTAGTACCAACCAGCCAAACACTGTGTGGTATGGAACGAATCCTGGATGTAGTAAAACACTTAAAATGACATGGTAGATGGAGAACTCAAGATAATGTATTGAGTAGGGGGTGTCTGCATGAGAATAAGTACATCCAAATTATCCCGACGCGTTTTGTGGATACTACCACTCTTCAGGGGCTGGTGCACGCAGATCTATAAAAAACAAAACATGAGAAGATCAGTATGATCCAATGTTGTACCCCTCAACGGGGAGGATATGTACTAAAAGAAAGGGGGAGAGTTACTCATCCCTATGAGTACTTACATCATAATAAGTCTGGAAATGGGGGACGAGGAGCCCGATGCTGTTCAAATTTTCTGTACCGGGAGCTGTGGAAGGGACCCACAGAAGAGGGACTGGGTGCATAAACATGATCCCCAAGAAAACGAAGGACAAAGATCCAGATAGTGGTGTGAGTGGGCTTCTTATCAAAAAATATATATTGGGGGGCGTGGCCGAACGGGCTCTAAGATTGACGTGTAATCCTGGAGCTCCGCTCGCCTCAGAGATAATCCACAGCCATCAGAGCTTTCCAGCACCCCTAACGACAATCGGAACTACCTAACATTAAGTGGGGGCCCGCTGCACTCATCGGGGATGACCAGACGCCGCAAGAATCCACAACAGCCGCAGAAAATGACAAGTTACTACGCGGCTCGCGGCCCTCAAAATGGCGGCGGTACGGCAGATGACAGGCCGGAGCTTAGGCCCGAAGCGCACAGCGGCAGAGAAGGTCTAGTATCTGTCCCTATCCGCTCCCCGAACCCACCCAGTGTGTCATCCTCCAGCCCATCCAGCCCTTCCACTAGAAGTCCGGCCAAATCGAAGCCGCGGAGGGACTCCCAGATCAGACAGGGAGGCACGCAGGGTATGGAGGTGAGCGGGCCTCACAGTAATCCGTTACACCAGAGCAGCACTGAAGGGGATCCTATCAGGGAATTCCCCACTGCAGACCGGCCGGTCTCAGATACACTACTGAAAGATATGCTCCTGTCACTACGCTCCTCACTACAAGCAGACATGGTTAGGGGGATAACAGAGTACCAGAGGGAAGTACAGGCCATAGGCCAGAGGGTACATCTGGTAGAAAACAAGATGGAGGAATACACCTCAGCATACAATGTGATGGTGGAGGCCCAAACAGCACAAGGGGAAGACATCACATGGTTAAAAGACAAAATAGCCGACCTAGAAGACAGGTCCCGGAGGAACAACCTCAAACTGAGAGGAATTCCGGAAGATATTCCCCCTAACCAGCTCCTACAATATGCCCAGACCCTATTCTCCATTCTGGTGCCCGATGCCTCAGCACATGACCTACTAGTGGACAGGATACATAGAGTACCTAAGCCATTATTTCTCCCTGCTGACATACCCAGGGATGTCCTGCTCAGAATGCACTTCTACCACGTTAAGGACCGGGTACTCCAAGCCTCACGCAAACAGGAGAACATCCCCCAGCAGTATGTAAATATCAGACTGCTCCCAGACCTCTCCAGACATACTCTGCAACGCCGCCGCAATTTGCTAACGATCACAAAAGCTTTGAGGAACCACAAAATCCTCCATAAGTGGAAGTACCCCACCACTCTATCTATTACCCACAACGGGGTCACCATCTCCATATCTACTTTGGAAGAAGGGCTCACAGCCCTGAAAAGATGGAACATCATTGCGGATCAGCCTACCCATCAGGCACACCCAGCTGAACCATCCTTCCTCCAGAATGATTGGCAGGTAGTGTCCTACAAAAGATCTAACAAGAAGCCCACAGGTGGAAGCTCGTAAAATAACCCAAGTCTATACAGGATTATCTCCAGGGCTGAGTTTCTGATCTAGAACCTCTCCCGTACCCCTTCAACACCAATAGCAGCTACGACTGCACGAGGATCACTTGTGAGATCCATTTCTTATGTTACTCATGTTAACTTTTAGTTTGGTTTACAGTTTTTTTTTACCCCTTTTTTTTTTAAGTGATATACACCGCTTCACAGCATTAACTACACCTCCGAACCAGCAGAGGTCTCGCTACAACGTCTCGTCTCCACCAACAAATACGCAGCAAAAGAAGTTTCCATGGTCGCAGTGAGTACTCCCACATCACAGCCTCATAACCTACCACACACGTCTCTTAAATGACGATTACCTGCCTTACCATCAATGCCAGGGGCTTAAATCACCCGGCTAAATGCTATAGCTTATGGAAAGAAGCTCACAAGCATAAGGCGGACATTCTCAGCGTCCAAGAAACGCACTTCCAACTACACAACAACCCCCAATGCACTCACAAGGACTACCCTTTCATCTACATAGCCTGTACGCCACACCGTAAAACAGGGGGAGTTCTCCTAGCCTTCAAAAACTCCATATCCTTTGAGCCCAAAGAAATCATCACTGATGCTGCAGGAAGGTACATCATTGCCACAGGGGACATCAACTCCAGTCCCTACACCATAGTAACCTTATACGCTCCAAACAAGCACCAAGTACGATTCATAAACAAAGTACTCCACAAAGCAAAAGCCTTACAATATGGTAACCTCCTGATCTGTGGGGACTTTAACGCGACACCTGACCCACTCATAGACACATCATCCGGTAAAGGAACTTTGTCCCTCCAACCACTACTACACAAAGAAGAGCTATTCAACACATGGAGATGTCTACACGGCAATGAAAAGGACTACACCTTTTTTTCCAGCAGACACTGCTCATACTCCTGCATAGATTTATTTTTAACAGATAAAAGGCTTCTACAACAAATCGAAAAAACCACAATACATGATATTACGTGGTCGGACCACTCTGCTGTTTCTTTATCCATTGCTGAGAGGGGAATCTCCTCCTCACCCCCCATCTGGCGCTGCAACACACGCATACTCCATGACCCACAACTCCAATCACTACTATTTCAGAACTTACAGCATTTCTTTTCGGACAATGATGGCTCAGTCGAGGACCCATACATCTTATGGAGCACACAAAAGGCCTTCATGAGAGGCATTTTGATTCAAATAGGGGCCAGAGAAAAGAGGAAACGGACTCAGCAGCTTCACAATCTCCTGGTAGAAATCCACGATATCTCCTCACAACACAAACAATCCCCTACATTACCACTTACTGATAAACTGAACACCCTCAGAGAAAAACTTAGAAATCTACTATCACAACAATATGACATACATCTCCGACGCCTCCAACTAAACTACTACGCCAATGCTAATAGAGCAGGGAAATATCTAGCAAACAGATTAAAGGCGGCTCGAACCAAAACGAGAATAGCCTACCTACAGCATCCTACAGATCCACACAAAATTGTAAATCCTCAAGCTATAGCTGACCAATTTGCGGATTACTATGGCTCACTTTATAATCTACAAACAGACCCCAACACACACCAACCATCAGTGGAACAAATTGAGACATTCCTAAAAAATATCAATCTTCCCACTCTCTCTATACACCAGTTAGAAACACTGAACGCACCCATCACAACACGAGAAATAGAACTGATAATCAACTCTCTTCCCAATGGAAAGTCTCCGGGGCCAGATGGTTTCTCCAACGAATACTTTAAAACCTTTGCAAACACTCTATCACCATACATGTCTACCATATACAATAAAGCTGCTGAGTCCGCGACCCTTCCACAAGACATGTTGAAAGCTTACATAGTAACACTGCCCAAACCAGGCAAAGATCCTACCACACCAGCAAATTTCAGACCTATATCTCTTCTAAACTCTGATATTAAAATCTACGCCAAATTATTAGCCAAAAGATTAACAGACATAATACCACATATTATAAAGCGCGACCAGATGGGCTTTGTGAGGGGGAGACAAACTTCTGATGCAACTAGAAGAATTATTAATGTGATGAATTTTGCTGAGAAAACTCGAACGCCTTCTCTGCTGTTGTCAGTTGACGCAGAGAAGGCGTTCGATAGAGTCCACTGGACATATATGAAAATAACTCTTACCAAATTTGGGTTCCAGGGCCCCATACTGCAAGCCATTCTGGCTCTATATTCATACCCGTCAGCACAGGTATACTCCTCTGGGTTCTCATCCAAACCATTCAACATCACTAACGGGACAAGACAGGGGTGTCCCCTATCTCCAACAGTCTTTAACCTAATGATCGAACCCCTAGCTGAAACCATAAGATCCCACCCCCTGATTAAAGGCTTCCAGTTCGGCTCCAGCTTGCACACCATAAACCTCTTTGCTGATGATGTAATCTTAATCCTGACCAACCCTGTCACATCATTACAGCAAGCTCATGTAATCCTCAACACATTTGGAGAAATCTCATATTACAAAGTCAATTTTAACAAATCCTTGATATTAGATCTGGGTATTCCCCCCCACGAACGCAACCTGCTTCAAACACAACTACCTTATACGTGGAGCCTAAGTGGCATAAAGTATCTGGGTATCACCCTTACCAATAAAACCTCCACACTAGTTAAAGTCAACATGCTAACACTGATGGCCACACTGGAAGCCCAAATCAGGCATATGTCCAATAAAGAAGTGTCATGGTTTGGAAGAATCATTGCATATAAGATGATGTTGCTACCACAAATAATTTATATGTTTCGCTCTTTACCAATCCACATACCTATTCACTATATCCATAAAATGTCAAAAGCAGGTTGGAAGTATATATGGAATGGAAAAAAAGCTAGATGCTCCAGAAACAACCTCACGTTCCATAAAAAAATAGGAGGGGCAGGCCTAACAGGCTTATATGACTACTACTGGGCTGTCAGACTAGACCAAACAAAACTATGGTTCAAAACTGAGGACACACCACTTTGGGTAGACATTGAAAGAGCACTAGCCCCAACAAAGGACTTAACATTACTACTGCTGAGTGATGGGTGGTTACCATGGAAACTGTCCACCCTTACTCCTCCTATGCAGATCTCATTGAGAGCATGGAGATTCCTTCTAGAACAAAAACATAAGGTCAATCAAGAAATACCATACACAATACCAATCACTCTACTAGAAACAAAGATTCCTTTACTGAAGGTTAACTACTTGACAAGTAAAGGGGTAAATAACATTCTGGACCTCTATGACGGTACACAATTAAAAACAACTGAACAGGTCATGTCCCAATATAACCTCACCAATAACGGGAAATTCTTACACATGAGAATCACACACTTTCTTAAATCCTTCTCTAGACCGTCCATTTCCATACCGAAAGAGATATGGAACTTTTACTTGACCGCTAATAGCAACACTAAAGGTATATCCTTTTTCTACCATAAACTATTGGATAAAAACACATTCCTTAAAACCACTGCAATGAAAAAATGGGAGGTTGAACTGGGAAAAATATTCTCACCAGACCAATGGCAACAGGCATTCACTGAAATACACAAAGCCTATCACTGCATTAAGCATTGGGAGCTAGCGATTAAGCTAGCTAACAGATGGCACTATACACCATACAGGTTGGCGACCTATTTTCCTGGCACTTCACCGCTATGTTGGAGGGCTTGCGGCCACACGGGATCTTTACTTCACATGCTATGGTATTGCCCCACTGTTAAAAGCACATGGAATCAAATATTCCGACTAATATCCTCTATTACAGGAATGCTCACACCTCCAGACCTCGCATTAGCAATATTACACTTAAACATAGACAACTTCCATACCGACTTCAGACCAGTAGTGACACACATACTACTAGAGACAAGATCAATGATTCTTTGCAACTGGAAATCCGCGACAGCCTTGAATATGACACATATAATTAAAGCTGTCAACAGGAACTGCACCTTTGAACGTCTTATAGCATTAAACTCATCAAATTGTGCGAAGTTTGACAAATCCTGGTCTATATGGCCATATAGGCTATGACTTAATTGATACATGAGGTGACTGTAAAGTATTAACAGTACCAGTAGGTCGAACACTATACCTACTTAACTTAAGTAAGATTGTAACTTCTGAATATATATCACCATAAGCTGTATGTCACTTACCGCCATATTTTATGTTAAACAACCCATTTTATGTTACACAATCCATTTACTTTTACTCCCCACTTTTCTATTTTCTGTATCTATTTACGAAATGCTCAATAAAAATGTATTGAAAGAAAAAAAATATATATATTGGGTATACTGTAAATACGCTATATTGTGGGAAGTTGCTAGAGCCCAACACCAAGGTGCAGGTGAACAAGTGAGTGTAAAGGGAAATAGTGTGTGAGGAGGAAGGAGCAGATCAGAGATGAAAAAGAGAAAATGAAAAAACAATGAAACAGGTATGGATGACAAAAATAAGAGTGAGCCTCTGTGAGCATGAACAGGAAAAGAATAACCATGTAATTACCTGTTACTGATGTAGAAAAGTGGATTCCAAGTAGTGTGCAGTGTGCACAAAAAGGTGCTGCCATGAGGACTGGCTAGCACAGAGTGAGGATGTTAAATACACTCAGCACACCCCATGGGCTCCTCCCAACATTACACAGGTGCATCAACAGAGGAAGAGAGGCGTCCACGCCCGAGCAGAAGCTGCTACCCATGGAGGCTGGAGACGCCCTCCTCCATATGATGACAACAAATTGAAAAAATTCAAACACACCAGCCAGGAAGCCCTGTGGGGACATCACGCGCATGGCGTGGGAGTGTAATGCCGATTTGCGGTAGAGGCAAGCCCACCCGATCCCCCGCATCGCCAATGCAAAAATGGGGGAGGGGGAAGGCGCAAACACCCCAAATCGCAGCTCCTGGAGATAAGACAAAAGAAGGAACAGCACATCAAATCCCGGGCTCCAACAATTAACCAGACCTACACACATATGGAAATGCTGGTGATGGTCACCACAGATGGCCATACTGAACATAGGAATACATACAATACCCACACATTTTAGACCTATAGTAACGCATGTTCTTATAGCGGCAGAGCTAACTGTTACCTCTAAATGGAAATCTTTAGAAGCTCCTAACCTATCTGAAGTCATTTATAGAGTTAAACTGCAATATTCGTGCGAAAAATACTTCGCCAAACGGTCCCAAAATCTAACCAAATTTAAATTACATTGGGATTCATGGATTGTGAGCTACCCAAGTGATGAGGCATGTTCTAATATTCTTATACATACAGTGGGGACGGAAAGTATTCAGACCCCCTTAAATTTTTCACTTCTTGTTATATTGCAGCCATTTGCTAAAATCATTTAAGTTCATTTTTTTCCTCATTAATGTACACACAGCACCCCATATTGACAGAAAAACACAGAAATGTTGACATTTTTGCAGATTTATTAAGAAAGAAAAACTGAAATATCACATGGTCCTAAGTATTCAGACCCTTTGCTCAGTATTTAGTAGAAGCACCCTTTTGATCTAATACAGCCATAAGTCTTTTTGGGAAAGATGCAACAAGTTTTTCAAACCTGGATTTGGGAATCCTCTGCCATTCCTCCTTGCAGATCATCTCCAGTTCTGTCAGGTTGGATGGTAAACCTTGGTGGACAGCCATTTTTAGGTCTCTCCAGAGATGCTCAATTGGGTTTAAGTCAGGGCTCTGGCTGGGCCATCAAGAACAGTCACGGAGTTGTTGTGAAGCCACTCCATTATTTTAGCTGTGTGCTTATGGTCATTGTCTTGTTGGAAGGTAAACCTTCGGCCCAGTCTGAGGTCCTGAGCACTCTGGGGAAGGTTTTCGTCCAGGATATCCCTGTACTTGGCCGCATTCATCTTTCCCTCGATTGCAACCAGTCGTCCTGTCCCTGCAGCTGAAAAACACCCCCGCAGCATGATGCTGCCACCACCATGCTTCACTGTTTGGACTGTATTGAACAGGTGATGAGCAGTGCCTGGTTTTCTCCACACATACCGCTTAGAATTAAGGCCAAAAAGTTCTATCTTGGTCTCATCAGACCAGAGAATCTTATTTCTCACCATCTTGGAGTCCTTCAGGTGTTTTTTAGCAAACTGCATGCCGGCTTTCATGTCTCTTGCACTGAGGAGAGGCTTCAGTCGGGCCACTCTGCCATAAAGCCCCGACTGGTGGGGGGCTGCAGTGATGGTTGACTTTCTACAACTTTCTCCCATCTCCAAACTGCATCTCTGGAGCTCAGCCACAGTGATCTTTGGGTTCTTCTTTACCTCTCTCACCAAGGCTCTTCTCCCCCGATAGCTCAGTTTGGCTGGATGGCCAGCTCTAGGAAGAGTTCTGGTTGTCCCAAACATCTTCCATTTAAGGATTATGGAGGCCACTGTGCTCTTAGGAAACTTAAGTGCAGCAGAATTTTTTTGTAACCTTGGCCAGATCTGTGCCTTGCCACAATTCTGTCTCTGAGCTCTTCAGGCAGTTCCTTTGACCTCATGATTCTCATTTGCTCTGACATGCACTGTGAGCTGTAAGGTCTTATATAGACAGGTGTGTGGCTTTCCTAACCAAGTCCAATCAGTATAATCAGCTATATAACAGCTGGAATCAAATGAAGGTGTAGAACCATCTCAAGGATGATCAAAAGAAATGGACAGCACCTGAGTTAAATATGAGTGTCACAGCAAAGGTCTGAATACTTAGGACCATGTGATATTTCATTTCTTCTTTTTTAATAAATCTGCAAAAATGTCAACAATTCTGTGTTTTTCTGTCAATATGGGGTGCTGTGTGTACATTAATGAGGAAAAAATTAACTAAAATGACTTTAGCAAATGGCTATAACAAAGAGTGAAAAATTTAAGGGGGTCTGAATACTTTCTGTCCCCACTGTATGTATGGTACATGTTACTTATTTGATAATTTTTGGGTTTTTTTCTTATGTTTTGGTATCTGAGTCGTCGTTAGAGAAAATTTGACTATACAACTATAAATAATTACATAGTCAAGGTTTAAATACTATAACTGGTGCGGCTCTGTACTCCATGGCACAGCTAGTTCCCTTTATGGGATGCCGGGAGTGCTTCAGCAGCGCCGATACTGAAAAAGAGCACAAGGCTCAAGTAGTCATTTGACTTATGAGTAGCAAGATTTTTTTATAATATTTGCCTACCAAACTGCCCTACTGTACCTTCTAATGACTATTCAGTTGTCTATTATGTTCATGTTGCGTAACCTTTTGTTTTATTGCTGAAAACTCAATAAAAACATTTGAAAAGGAAATGTTGGTGATGATGAAATGCGCGTGATGTCCCCACAGGGCTTCCTGGCGCTGGCGTGTTTGAATTTTTCCATCTGGTGTCACCATATTTAGGAGGGCATCTCCAGCCTCAATGGGTGGCGGCTGCTGCTCGGGCGTGGACGCCTCTCTTCCTCTCTTGATGCACCTGTGTGATGTTGGGAGGAGCCCGTGGGGGATGTGCCGAGTGTATTTAACATCCTCACTCTGTGCTAGCCAGTCCTCATGGCAGCATCTTTTTGTGCACGCTGCACACTACTTGGAATCCACTTTTCTACATCAGTAACAGGTAATTGCATGCTTATACTTTTCCTGTTCATGCTCACAGAGGCTCACCCTTATTTTTGTCATCCATACCTGTTTCATGTTTTTTTTTCTTTTTCATCTCTGATCTGCTCCTCCCTCCTCACACACTATTTCCCTTTACACTCACTTGTTCACCTGCACCTTGGTGTTGGGCTCTAGCAACTTCCCACAATATAGAGTATTTACAGTATACCCAATATATATTTTGTGATATGAAGCCCACTCACATCACTATCTGGATCTTTGTCCTACGTTTTCTTGGGGATCATGTTTATGCACCAGGCCCCTCTTCTGTGAGTCCCTTCCACAGCTCCCGGTACAGACATTTTGGACAGCCTCTGACTCCTCGTCCCCCATTTTCCAGACTTTTTATGATGTAAGTACTCATAGGGATGAGTAACTCTCTCCCTTTCTTTTTGTACATGTCCTCCCCATTGAGGGGTACAACATTGGATCATACTGGTCTACTCATGTTTTGTTTTTTATAGATTTGTGTGCACCTGCCACTGAAGAGTGGTAGTATCCACGAAACGCGCCGGGGTAATTTGGATGCACTTATTCTCATGCAGACTCCCCTACTCAATACATTATCTTGAGTCCTCCATCTACCATGTCATTTTAAGTGTTTTACTACATCCAGGATTCATTCCATACCACTCAGTGGTTGGCTGGTTGGTACTAATGTTTGTTTATATATATGGTCTGTAATATGTGATTGACAATTTTATTTATTGCTGCATGTATCATGTAATTTTGCCATGTTCCTTGTTTCACCAATAAAAACATGTTTTTTTAATATCTATTCATCTTCTAGCCATGTGTACTCACCTCATTTAAAGTCCCCCCCTCCTTTTTTTTTGCAGATTTAGGGATGGAGACATGTGACCCATATGTCTCATTTAAAGTCCCAAACTCCCCCTTTTTGTGCTCTTAAGGATGTCAACAATGTAATGGGGCTAGTGTCAAACCAAGGATGTTTCTGTACTTTACTCTTCAACTACAATAGTTATATGGATGTATTGTCAAGAGTCCAAATACTAGAAACGTGGGAAAAATATAGCTCAGCATCAAGTACTATGTCTCATTTATTAGAAATTTGTCATGAAGACCAAAAATATTTCAAAAACATTTCTGTTTGGAAAACAGTCATCATAAATTTTCCTATACTTTAATTTGAGCTCCTTGTTCAATTCTCATGCAAATAATTGAATTCACACGGAAGACAATACGCAAACAGAAAAAAAGAATTAATATTGTTTGACAGTAGGAATGAGTGCAGCCTGAGATATTGTTTTCCTGAACTATAAATATGAATGATGAAAGGGCTGTGATCATTTTCATCTATAGAAGATTTGAACATGACTCCAATCTCCTGTTTCAGTTATCATTATCTCTCCACATTTATGAACTAGAATCTCTTGTATCAGCTGATCAGAATGCCAATATTGAGGATTCATTGCTTGTATTCATGTAAACGATATGTAAAAAAACAAAAATGTCAATCTATGGGTCATCCCTAGCATTTTAAAACTGTTGTGGTTTCTACCAGATCAATGGACCTTTGCTGTCTGGTTGGCATGAAGTAACAAAAACAAGCTGAATGGGTTACATTACTTAAAAGCAGCATAAAAGGTCTTCGTTTTCTTAAAAAACTTTTTAAAATGCATAGAAGGAAATAAAAAATTAAAAGAGTCAGATGAGAATTTGTTACTCACAATAACCATTGAAAATTTTATTTCTTCACAAACAACTGATTTTCTGTCCAGTAAGTTCAGTCACTTTTTAGTGCACATTAGCTTAAATTGCAACTAAATTAGAGCCATAGAAAAAAATGATTTTTCAAAGATTTCATGTGACATTGCCCACATTTCACCCAAAATTCCTTAGTCAAATTTTAGCCTACGTATCAAGCCAAATTAGTGTACCCAAATATCCCCCATTATTCACCCTCTGAATTTGACACCTGTTCTTTAATCATGAAAGATCATTACTGTACACAACCCTATTTAAGAAAGAATGTCATCTTTCCTGCACATTCACCTGACATTCCCTGAACCTCATTGTAACCAAAGCTGGCCTAGCTGAGTTGACCATTGGTAAATTATATGATTGTTTATGGAGAGTTCTGAAGATTAGCCCGTCTATGGTTACATTTTTTTTTGTTTTTTATTGAAAAATGAAAAGAGAAACACTTGATTCTGCCCCTCAAAGAACTAACCAGCCTGCCACACAAGATATGTGAGCTAGAATAGGTATAGTACTGGAGCAACAAGCCCCGTTGGAGACATGTCAGTGGTTGCTCCCTACCTAATTAACTGGTTTTAGTGGTCCCTTGTTTTACTTTTGCAACACAAAAAACAGTGACTTTTAAATGTTATGTTTTTTAAACTGTGTATAAACATAGTTTGTGCTCCATGCAGAACCCCAGTAAACAAATTCACCTGCAGGCTAATACACATTTGTTTATATTAAAAGAGAGCTTCGACAGCTAATTACCAGCTATATCATCCTATTGTAAATAATATGAATGTGGAATGCCGGGTGAATGCTGTCAGATCTTGCAATAAAAGATTCACTGTATCAATTTCCCAGTGAATCATTCAATAAAGAAATAAATTTAGCTTAACAAATATGAAATATAATCATTTTATGACTGTATTGTACTTGTTTTATGTTAATGTTATCACTGGTACTATTGCAAAAAAGTATTTTCTTCTTACAGATTTACTGGCTGTGTAAAGAGTGAATTAGAGAAAACCTGCATATCTCAAAGAATAGATAACCAGGTATATTTAGCATTAGTTTTTGAATAATTTTTTTGACATGTCAGTCCACTGATATACAGAAATATATATATATATATATATATATATATATATATATATATATATATATATATATATATATATATATATATATATATATAATATTATATTCTTTTATAGATGTTGGAGAATTATTGCACCTAACACATTCTTATATCTATCTGGGACTTTGTTTTTGAGATACGGTGCCTTGAAAAAGTATTCATACCCCTTATAATTTTCCACATTTTGTCATGTTACAACCAAAAATGTAAATGTATTTCATTGGGATTTTATGTGATAGACCAACATAGAGTGGCAAATAATTGTGAAGTGGAAGGAAAGTCATAAATGGTTTTCAAAATTTTTTACAAATAAATATCTGAAAAGTGTGGCATGCATTTGTATTCAGCCCCCCTGAATCAATACTTTGTAGAACCACCTTTCTCTGCATTTAATTTTCTCTTGCTCATCTAGAGAGTGACATTCTTCTTTGAAAAATAGCTCAAGCTCTGTCAGATTGGATGGAGAGCGTCTGTGAACAGCAATTTTCAAGTCTTGCCACAGAATCTCAAATGGACATAGGTCTGGACTTTGACTGGGCCTTTCTAAAACATGAATATGCTTTGATCTAAACCATTCAATTGTAGCTCTGACTGTATGTTTAGGGTCCTGCTGGAAGGTGAACCTTCACCCCAGTCTCAAGTCTTTTGCAGATTCTAACAGGTTTTCTTCTAAGATTGCCCTATATTTAGCTCCATCCATCTTCCCATCAACTCTGACCAGCTTCCCTGTCCCTGCTGAAGAAAAGCATCCCAACAACATGATGCTGCCACCACCATGTTTCACAGTGGGGATGGTGTGTTCAGGGTGATGTGCAGTGTTAGTTTTCTGCCGCACATAGCTTTTTGCTTTTAGGCCAAAAAGTTCAATTCATCTGACCAGAGCACCTTCTTCCGCATGTTTGCTGTGTCCCCCACATGGCTTCTCGCAAACTGCAAATGGGACTTCTTATGGCTTTCTTTCAACAATGGTTTTCTTTTTGCCACTCTTCCATAAAGGCCATATTTGTGGAGTGCACGACTAATGCCGTGTACACACGAGCGGACTTTCAACAGACTGAACTCCAAAGGACTTTCGACGGAGTTCCGACGGAGTTCCGAAGAAGTTCCAATGCAACGGACTTGCCTACACGTGATCACACCAAGGTCTGACTGATTTGAATGTAATGACGTACAACCGGACTAGAATAAGTTCATAGCCAGTAGCCAATAGCTGCCCTTGCGTCCTTTTTTGTCCGTCGGACTAGCATACGGACGAACTGATTTTTTGACCGGACTCGAGTCCGTCAGAAAGATTTGAAACATGTTCTATTTCTAAAGTCCATCTGATTTTTTGACAGCAAAGGTCCGATGAAGCCCACACACGATCAAATTGTCCGGCGGATTCGTTCCGTCGGACCTTTGCTGTCGAAAAGTCAGCTTGTGTGTACATGGCATTTAGCTGTCCTGTGAACGGATTCTCCCCCTGAGCTGTGGAACTCTGCAGCTCCTCCAGAGTTACCATGAACCTCTTAACCTCTTGGCTGCTTCTCTGATTGATGCTCTCCTTACCCGGCCTGTCCGTTTAAGTGGACGACCATGTCATGGCAGGTTTGCAGTTGTGCCATACTCTTTCCATTTTCGGATGATGGATTGAACAGTACTCCATAAGATGCTCAAAGCTTGGAATTTTTTTTATAACCTACCCTGCTTTAAACTTCTCCACAGCTTTATCCCAGACCTGTCTGGTGTGTTCCTTGGCCTTCATGATGCTATTTATTTACTAAGGTTCTCTAACCAACCTCCGAGGGCTTCACAGACCATACTGAGATTAAATTACACACTTCTGATGGCAATTGGTCCCATTAGATTTTAGTTAGGGGTATTAGAGTAAAGGGGGGTGAATACAAACGCATGTCACACTTTTCAGATATTTCTTTGTAAAAAAAAAAAATTGAAAACCATTTATCATTTTTCTTCTACTCTACAATTATGTGCCACTTTGTGTTGGTATAGCACATAAAATCACAATAAAATACATTTACATTTTTTGGTTGTAACATGACAAGATGTGGAAAATTTCAAGGGGTATTGATACTTTTTCAAGTCACCGTATATGTGCTTACACACCTAGATCTTCTCATCTTTGATTTTATTTATTTTACACTATTGAGAACCCAACAGGAAGTGCTGGAAAATGTGAATGATTTTCAGAAACACCTAAAAGTCCCTGTTGGACAGAAGCATAGTCAGTCAGGAATTATGGCAGGGAGACCTCACTGTTGAAATATCCCAGATTTATAAGGTACCATTGACTGACTGAGCTCACACAGCTTGACCCACGTCTTAAAAAATCACTATTGGTGTGACTGATCTTTAATATTTCTTATCGTCCAAAAGCAGCAATGGCTATAAAGCACAATGCAGGATTTTTGTTCTTTTAAATGTACATTATCATATTGATTTCTGTACATTTGCTTTTTCTTCAACGTTTAAAGAGTAAAGCATTTGGCAATTTTGATATTACTTGTTCCTTTTAGTATATACTGTATTTTATTTTTTTAACAATAAATTATGTGGGAAACAAATTAAAAACACAGGGTCCATTTTCATTCAACCTTCATTTTATATGCAATCCATCTTGCTACGTTTTTGGCCAGTGAAGTGAAGTGAAGCAACTACACTAAAAAAGGAATGAAAATCAAATGAAAACTGCAGAAAAGGCCTAATATTGTTGAAAAGAACAAATAAAATGGATCTTTCATTAAAAAATCAAACTCCATATGAATCGACAACAAATAACATTATATTTTGAAATAATTACAGTTTCTCCTTTTTGGCTGAAGCTCTGATGTAACTGCATCACTAGACAGTGCATTGTGGCTGTTAGAGCTCTTTCACACATGCGGACCATTTAGGTCCGGCTGTCAGTTTTTCAGGCGGATCTGAACGGATGCTCCATGTAGCCCTATGGAGCGACGGATGTCAGTGGTGACATGTCCGCTGACATCCGATCCGCTCCGCTAAATCCAGATGGATAGAAACCCTATTTTCCATCTGGTGGATTGGATCAGATGAAAAGGACAGGCGGTTCAGTTTTCATCCAATCCCCCATAGAGGAAAGCGGGGCTCTGACAGGTCCGTCTCTGCAGATTGACGGACCTGTTATCTGCCGGCCCAGTGGGGATCATTTATCGATCCCTGCTGAGCAAGTCCCAGAATGCAGCCCAGTCATCCAATTTCAGAGAGCTCCTTGCAGTAGGAAGGGCATTCGTAGCTCAGGAGCCTAGGATCCAAGCAGATGAGTTATTAGTCTTTTCACACAATGCGATAGCATACCTAAACAAGGGGGAACCTGCTCGCACATTCTTTTATCCCTAAGCCAGCAGCCTCTAGACTGGGCAGAAGACAGTATTGCTTCAATCAGGGCGGTTCACATCAGTGACACTGCAAATATTCTAGCAGACTATCTGAATCGAGTATCATCAGCAGCAATTGGGAGCTGAACATAGAAATTTTCCAAGAGATCACTCTAAGATGGGGTGTACTTGTAGTGCATCTTTTTGCACCCAGTCTAAACAGAAGGCTTCCAGCCCTTTTTTCTTGCTAGAAAGAGGGACAGATGCGCTGACTTTCCCGTGGAAGTTCAGTCTTGTATATGCCTTCCCGCAGTTTGCGCTGTTGCCTCTGGTATTCCAGAGGTTTGTTCAAGCAGAAGTAATACTGATAGCTCCATGGAGGCCCAGGAGGAGTTGGTTCTCAGCACTGAGAACACTTTCAACAGCTCTCCCCTGGCCTCTGAAAGCACCTTCTCCGACAAGGGCCAGTACTCCACCCAAACCCTCAAATTTACCGTTTGACAGCTTGAAAGCTGAGCGGCACATTTTGCAACTGAAAGGGTGTTCAGAAAAAGTTATTAGTATGATTCTAGTCAGCCATAAGTTGGTTGAAAGAGAAATTTATGGTAGATATGGTAGATTTTTGTTTCCTGGCAAAAGAGCGCCAGGTCTGGCTTTTTTTCTATCCCCTGTATACTGGATTTTTTACAGGAGGGAGTAGGAAAGGGCCTTTTTTTGTTAGTACCCTTAAGATTCAGGTTGCCGCCTTGTCACTTTTCTTGGATGTCATGCTAGCCGAGGAGCTGTTGATGAAAAACTTTCTCTTAGCAAGACCTAGACGCACACCCAGATTAATTATCCATTGGGACCTGTCTTTGGTTTTGAACGCTCTTACCAGAGCTCCCTTTGAACCCTTGAATAAGGCTTCTTTAGGATTGGTAACTATGTAGACTACTTTCCTTTAGCCATTTCTTTGGGGAGAAGGATTTCAGACTTGAAATCCCTCTTTAGTAAAGACCCTTTCTTAAGAATTTGAAGGATATGGTAGTTATTAAACCTGACCCTTTGTACTTACCTAAAGTCTCTTCCAGTTTTCACTGGTTACAAGAAGTAGTTCTTCCTAGCCTTTGTACCTCCCCCAGGTATTCGGAGCAGGAAAGATTTACGTTTCTGGATATGGAAAGATGCCTACTGCATTACTTAGAGATTTCTAGTGAGTTTAGGAAGTCCTTTCAGCTACTAGTTTCCTTTAGTGGTCCCAGGAATGGGAATAAGGGCTCCATCTAAAGGTGAATTAAGGAAACAATTTGTGAGGTTTACAGGTCTTCAGGTCAGGCCCCTACTACTAGAGTTAGGGATGCTTTTAAAAGATCCTTGGCCGCATCGTGGGCAGAAAGAGCAGGAGCATCGTTGGAAAATATATCCAAAGCTGCTGTCTGGTCCCCCTCTCATGCCTTTATTAAGCATTATCCAGATACTCTCCAGCCAGGACCTCTCCTTTGCAAGGAAAATACTACAGGCTGTCGTCCCTTCCTAAGATATAGAATCTTGCTTATCCTCTCCAAGTATCTGTCCTGGAAGATGAAAGGGGGAAACCCCCGTTAGACTTACCGGTAACAGTATTTCCATGAATCTTCCAGGACAGCGTCAGATTCCCACCAAATTTTGGCACTGGTTCTTTTATTTAACTTAGTGGTGGTGATTTAGAGAGAATGTTATTCCTCATGCCCCAATCCCTTATGCACATTGGTGGAGGTTTACTTGATCTTCAAAACAACTGAGCGTCAGAGCAAGGGGAGGGCCTTTTAAATCATGTCTGATTTGTGTTTCCTGTGGAGGGCAGAGCCAATCATCTCTCCAAGTAGCTGTCCTGGAAGATTCATGGAAATACTGTTACTGGTAAGTAATGTAATGAGTCTAGCACATGTAATAAGTCAGCACAATATATGTTATACATTTTTTCCATAGAGAGATTGTGCCATTGCCATGTGCCATATGATGCAGTCCCCCTGGCCACTTGCACATGGGCAAAAAAAAAAAATCAACATTTATAGGCTGTAGTAGTTAGAGAGTTGACACAAACCTTTTTACACATAAGTGCTTACAATGATCAGTTTTTATTCAAATTGTTAAAACCTTTGTCCAAAAAGGAAAAAAAAAAACATTTTGCTGTTACTGCTTAAAAAGTTAGCTGGAGTTAGACTTTATTTTTTTAGTCAGGCTTGTAAATCTACTGGTCTATGTAACACAACCCTGTCCACAGGTTAACAATGCTGCTCCTCCACAGGTATGGTGAAGAAGTTTGTGTAGTTACCCTAAGACAGAAGTATGTTACTGGCCAGATGAAAATAAAGGATAAAAGGACTAAAAAAAGAAAACTATTGCATTGCAGTCACCATATCTAGAGATTTGTGAGCTGCTATACATTACATTTTTGTTTTTGAACTAGATATGCTTTAACTGTTTGCTAAAATCAGCCAAAATAGTGACTTCTTATGTTGTCACTAACTCTCCATCCAGGTTCTTGTGGAGAAACAAGTGCACAGGAAATACTATTCTAAGCGCTTCAAGTCCCAGTATTGAATACATCTGAGGAAATTCAGACTAACAGGTGGGTGAGGAGAAGCTGAATGGTTAAAACTCAAACACCTTGTCTGTTTAGTGGGTAGTGTCAACTTCACCTAAGGGAGTAATACCAGATGGGTGCATGCTGCTAAATCTCCTCAGCATGTCAATTAATCAACTAACAGGTAAATGGGATAAACGGAGGGGGGAAGGAAGGTAGTGAGTTTCCTTGGGTGCATTAAATGCTGGGACCTGTAGAGCACAGAATAGTACTTCCTCTATACTTATTCCTCCACAGGATGGTCTCTTAATGATGATGTAAGAAGTCACCATTTTTATTTTAACAAAGAGTCAAGTTAGGTAGACCATGGCAAAATCTTAGTCTTTGTGGAAAAAAGGATGTAGCATTTATATTGTTGTTTAATAAATGTGCTAGACAAATTCCTATATTGAAAAAAAAAGTGCAGTTGATATTTGAAGGTATTGTATACTTTGTTTTCCTTGTTTCATATGTTTGTTGTTTTAACTAGAGTCTTTGCCGGCTTGCGTTACACTGTTAGTGTAGCACCAGTCTTATGAGGCAGACTGGGCTGAGAGGCAAATTAGTCTAGCACCTCCATAAAGCGGCCTCACTGCTTCTGGTATGTGGGCGGCTAGCATTCCGCAACTGTGGGGGGGGGGCGCCGCTTCTAATTTTGACAGTCCTCTCATCCTGGACCACAAATCTTCCTCACTGTGCTATATGTTTTCTGCTGCACCATTGGCATGGTTATATGTTCTTAGTCCTCTCCATAAAATTATCAGAAATTTGTGCTTAAAGTACAACTATAGGCAACCCTTTCTTTTTCACCAGGAAGTGAGAGGAAATCTATGCAAATTAAGGGAATCCATTGCCCCCCCAGGCCCTCAGAACTAGTCCCCACTCGAAAATTTCAGGGCGGGTCTTAAACAGCAAGGGGTGTGGACCTTGGCAGGAAGAGGTGGGTCATATTTAAATTAGGGGGTGCACGAGTTTAGTCAGGCCTAGGGCAGCACAAAACCTAAATACACTACTGGTCATGGCTCCCCATCTTCATGTATTACTTCAGATATTCCTGTGTGCCAAGGGCAGAGAACAACTTCCTCTTTTGGGTCACACATCGTCTAGTGCATGCCTCACATCCCCTCTGTGTTGCATCACAAATATGGGAATGCTAATGTGATGACATCTCCCAGCTAAGTGAGTGTTCTGTGTGTGTGTGAATGAATGGCACCAAAATACACCACACCATCAATCGAATGTTACCATGCACTGTAGTAACATGGTAAAATGTTGTAAAATATGTGTTTTACATTACCACAACATGTCAGTGTAAACAGTCATAACATATTTCCATATACTAATTAAATTATTTTATTAAAAAAAAAAAAAAATATTATCTGAAAAGAATGTACTATAAATTGAATAACAACCCTATATGAAGAAACAGTTTATTTGCTGCATTCAATTGGATAGAAATAGAGCAGTAAATGTCTAGTGTTATTGAGTAATCATTCAGTGAAAGACTTTATAAAAGTAACACAAATACAATAAAATGTCATAGTTGTAAAAATTTGAAAACTTCTCGAGCAATTCTTTGGAGTTTTATTAATTCTATAAAAGCTCCAGCTTTCTAAAACTTGTTGTTGCCATGACGACACAGCAAGGAAACCTAACAATGTTTTACAAGTAGCTAAAAAGGGAAGTGTCGTTAATCAATACCAATATAAACTGTGCTATTTCAAAAAGTTAGAAATATAACTGCACATAGTACACTGCTTTAACTCATTCCTTGGTTTATACCTAGAATGATAAGTGAAGAGCTCTGTAATTCAATCCTCTCCCAAAATTATACAATCTAAACAAAACTATGTGTATTTATGGCAGAAACAAAAGGATCCATGCCAAAATGTGACAACTAAAGGAATGAGAAGATACAAAATATAACATAAAAGAACCCTGCACTGTTAATAGTGCAAAAAGAAAAAACTCTTTGTAAGAGCAGCTAACACAAAAAGTTCAATCACCACGCTAATAAAATGCATATACCTAGAATGATAAGTGAAGCACTCTGTAATTCAATCCTCTCCCTAAATTATACAGTCTAAACAAAACAATATGTATCTAAAAAATTAAATCTGTGTAAAAAACTTGCAATATAACAAAAACATCAGAAAGCAGATAAACAAGGTGAGTATTTACAAAGGAGTATGGTCTGAGTGGCTCTATGATGTCATGCACCTCATCCTGGTAAGCGAAAGTGTAAATATAGAGGAGTGGGATTATAACGGTGCTATATCAACAAATAAATCATAACATATTGAATACAAATATAATTTCTTTTTATTAATACAAAAAACTAAAACCAAACAACAAAAATATGAAACAATTGTTAAAATCAACTGTAGAGAGAATGTTTATTCACTCTACTCTTGATCTGCTTCATTATTAATGACTTTAATCAAAATGTATTGGAGCCAGAAAATCAACATGAAACATGTATTTTTAGAAGAAAATATGGCAGGCTCCATATTCTTCTCAAAACAGGTTTACAGGTCACTGAGTAGATTGATTATATTATTAAGGTGTGAGTAAAAATATCCACAGATAAGAGATCTAAACTGGACATTTTTGACATGGATCATTAGCATCTTGTGTGCATGAATACATAAAGAAAAAACAGTAAAAGCAAAGCTCTTGATACCTGTGCTTTGTAATCACTAGAGGAGCAAACAGATATCTAATATGTTGTTGGAATGGATTCAACATCTGCTTGTATGCAAAAAAAACCTTTGATTTGAAACTACTAAATACATTCCAGTTGCATCAAATGAAAAGGAGTGTAACATTTTACAGTTCATTCTCTTTTAAAAGTAGCCACAGAGTAGAAAAGTGTGCCCCATGATAGCATACTATTTGGAAGCAATAATATTGCTGTAAATGTTCACACATCCACTGCTCAGACTGGACTAGTGACTTTCAATCAGTAGGGAATATCTGTTTTGTTGAGTGCAGAGCTATAGGTTTGAATCAACAGGGGGCTATCAGATCTTTGAAACTTGACCACTGCTTTCACACAATGAGCACGGATCCTTAACTACAGCATGCTGGCAGGGGATAGGCTTTTATACCCAGGCTGTGGCTTCTTTCTAATTGAAACTAAAGCCCTGTACACATTGGCCGAATGGCGGGAGACAGCGGCTGGTTAAAAGCAAACAGCCGATATTCGGCCCATGTGTATGTCGGTCTGTCTAACAGAAGCTGGCCCTTCGGCCGTCTTCTGTTGGATGTGCATGCTGGAAAACAGGCAGCCAACTGACTCCTGATCCGCACTTTCAGCCAATGGCAGAGAGCGCTGATTAGAGTGTTCTGGCAGGGGGCGTCCCCCTGTCAGAACACAATAGCTTAGCAGGGGAAAAAAATTGTAGTGTGTACCCGGCTTAAAGCTGGGTATACACTAGTAGATTTTTGAATGAATGAAAGATTGATTATTATGAATATACTGTATGTACAATTTTGCTTACAAAATTTTATTTCCAGTGTAACTAATGCCGCGTACACACGATTGGGCTTTCCGTCGGGAAATGTTTGATGTGAGTATGTTGTTGGAAAGTCCGACCGTGTGTATGCTCTATAGAACATTTGCTGTCGGACTTTCCGCACACAAATGTTTGAGAGCTGGTACTCAAATTTACCGACAACAAAAGTTGTCGGAAAGTCCAATCCTGTGTACATAAGTCCATTGCACAAAAGTTTACGCATGCTCGGAATCAAGCAGAAGAACCCGTACTGGCTATTGAACGTCTTTTTTCTTGGCTCATCGTACCTGTTGTACGTCACCGCGTTCTCACGTTCGGAATTTATGGCCAACATTTGTGACCGTGTGTATGCAAGACAAGTTTGAGTCAACATTCTTCGGAAAAAAATACACAGTTTTGTTGTCAGAAAATCTGATCGTGTGTATGGGGCATTAGACTAATGCCGCATATACACGATCGGAATTTTGGTCGGAAAAAGCTTTGATGGTTATTTCGAAGGAATTCCGACAGGATTTCACTCAAGCTGTCTTGCATACACACGGCCACACCAAATTCCAACCGTCAAGAACGCGGTGACGTACAACACGTACGACGGGACTAGAAAAGGAAAGTTCAATAGGCCTTGCGCCACCCTTTGGGCTCCTTCTGCTAATCTCGTGTTTATCTTGTGTTAGTAGAAGTTTCATGAGAGACCATTCGCGCTTTTCAAACTCCTGATTTTTCAGGTCGATTTACTGCTGTTCAGTTTGTGATTGTGGGTTTGTATCTGGTTTTCAGTGCATGTAGTCAGTTCGTATTTGTTTCTAAGTGCATTCTTGTCCGCTCTTTTTTGATTTTCAGCTTGCTCTTTACAGGCCTTGCTGTTCTTCAGTGCGTTTGGTTAGTTCGTTTTGACCAGCCAACCGTTTTGAAGCCATGTTGCGGTTACGTACTCGTCGTAGAGTTTGTCCTGTGAGAGAAGACATCACTGTGAGTGAAAAACACACACACTCAGTAGAACATGCCAGGCACACATTACACCCCCGATCCCCTCCCAATCACCCCCTGTCACACTGACACCAAGCTGTTTTTTTTTTTTTTTCTGATTACTGCATGGTGTCAGTTTGTGACAGTTAGTGTCATAGGGCAGTTAGTGTTAGCCCCCTTTAGGTCTAGGATACCCCCCTAACAAAGTTTTAACCCCTTGATTACCCCCCGTCGCCAGTGTTGCTAAGCGATCATTTTTCTGATCGCAGTATTAGTGTCACTGGTGACGCTAGTTAGGGAGGTAAATATTTAGGTTCGCCGTCAGCGTTTTATAGCATCAGGGACCCCCATATACTATCTAATAAAGGTTTTAACTCCTTGATTGCCCCCTAGTTAACCCTTTCACCACTGATCACCGTATAAGTGTTATGGGTGACGCTGGTTAGTTCGTTTATTTTTTATAGTGTCAGGGCACCCGCTGTTTATTACCGAAGGGTTTAGCCCCCTGATCGCCCGGCAGTGATATGCGTCGCCCCAGGCAGCGTCAGATTAGCGACAGTACCGCTAACACCCACTCACGCAGCATAAGCCTCCCTTAGTGGTATAGTATCTGAACGGATCAACAACTGATCCGATCAGATGTATACTAGCGTCCCCAGCAGTTTAGGGTTCCCAAAAATGCAGTGTTAGCGGGATCAGCCCAGATACCTGCTAGCACCTGCGTTTTGCTCCTCCGCCCGGCCCAGCCCAGCCCACTCAAGTGCAGTATCGATCGATCACTGTAACTTGCAAAACACTAAATGCATAACTGCAGCGTTCGCAGAGTCAGGCCTGATCCCTGCGATCGCTAACAGTTTTTTTGGTAGCATTTTGGTCAACTGGCAAGCACCAGCGGCCTAGTACACCCCGGTCATAGTCAAACCAGCACTGCAGTAACACTTGGTGACCTGGCGAGTCCCATAAGTGCAGTTCAAGCTGGTGAGGTGGCAAGCACAAGTAGTGTTCCGCTGCCACCAAGAAGACAAACACAGGCCCGTCGTGCCCATAATGCCCTTCCTGCTGCATTCGCCAATCCTAATTGGGAACCCACCGCTTCTGCAACACCCTTACTTCCCCCATTCACATCCCCAACCAAATGCAGTCGGCTGCATGAGAGGCATTTTCTTTATGTCCTCCTGAGTACCCCTACCCAACGAACCCCCCAAAAAAGATGGCGTGTCTGCAGCAAGCGCGGATATAGGCGTGACACCCGCTATTATTGTCCCTCCTGTCCTGACAATCCTGGTCTTTGCATTGGTGAATGTTTTGAACGCTACCATACACTGGTTGAGTATTAGCGCAAGGTACAGCATTGCACAAACTAGGCACACTTTCACAGGGTCTCCCAAGATGCCATCGCATTTTGAGAGACCCGAACCTATAACCAGTTACAGTTATAAAAGTTAGTTACAAAAAAAAGTGTAAAAAAAAAAATAAAATATATATATATATAAAATAAAAAATAATAGTTGTCGTTTCATTGTTCTCTCTCTCTCTATTCTCTCTCTATTGTTCTGCTCTTTTTTTACTGTATTCTATTCTGCAATGTTTTATTGTTATTATGTTTTATCACGTTTGCTTTTCAGGTATGCAATTTTTTTATACTTTACCGTTTACTGTGTTTTATTGCTTTATTGTTTTATTTTTTGTCTTCAGGTACGCCATTCATGACTCTGAGTGGTTATACCAGAATGATGCCTGCAGGTTTAGGTATCATCTTGGTATCATTCTTTGCAGCCAGCGGTCAGCTTTCATGTAAAAGCAATCCTAGTGGCTAAATAGCCTCTAGACTGCTTTTACAAGCAGTGGTAGGGAATGCCCCCCCACCATCTTCCATGTTTTTCTCTGGCTCTCCTGTCTCAACAGGGAACCTGAGAATGCAGCCGGTGATTCAGCCAGCTGACCATAGAGCTGATCAGAGACCAGATTGGCTCCAAACATCTCTATGGCCTAAGAAACAGGAAGCTACGAGCATTTCATGACTTAGATTTCGCCGGATGTAAACAGCGCCATTGGGAAATTGGGAAAGCATTTTATCACACCAATCTTGGTGTGGTCAGATGCTTTGAGGGCAGAGGAGAGATCTAGGGTCTAATAGGCTTTTAAAAATGTATTTATTTTGTTGCCACTGCACGTTTGTGCGCAATTTTAAAGCATGTCATGTTTGGTATCCATGTACTTGGCCTAAGATCATCTTTTTTATCTCATCAAACATTTGGGCAATATAGTGTGTTTTAGTGCATTAAAATTTTTTAAAAAGTGTGTTTTTTCCCCAAAAAATGCGTTTGAAAAATCGCTGCGCAAATACTGTGTGAAAAAAAAATTAAACACCCAACATTTTAATCTGTAGGGGGCATTTGCTTTAAAAAAATATATAATGTTTGGGGGTTCAAAGTAATTTTCTTGCAAAAAAAAATAATTTTTTCATGTAAACAAAAAGTGTCAGAAAGGGCTTTGTCTTCAAGTGGTTAGAAGAGTGGGTGATGTGTGACATAAGCTTCTAAATGTTGTGCATAAAATGCCAGGACAGTTCAAAACCCCCCAAAATGACCCCATTTTGGAAAGTAGACACCCCAAGCTATTTGCTGAGAGGCATGTCGAGGCCATGGAATATTTTATATTGTGACACAAGTTGCGGGAAAAAGACAAATTTTTTTTTTTTTTGCACAAAGTTGTCACTAAATGATATATTGCTCAAACATGCCATGGGAATATGTGAAATTACACCCCAAAATACATTCTGTTGCTTCTCCTGAGTACGGGGATACCACATGTGTGAGACTTTTTGGGAGCCTAGCCGCGTACAGGACCCCGAAAACCAAGCACCGCCTTCAGGCTTTCTAAGGGCATACATTTTTGATTTCACTCTTCACTGCCTATCAGTTTCGGAGGCCATGGAATGCCCAGGTGGCACACCCCCCCCCCCAAATGACCCTATTTTGGAAAGTAGACACCCCAAGCTATTTGCTGAGAGGTATAGTGAGTATTTTGCAGACCTCACTTTTTGTCACAAAGTTTTGAAAATTGAAAAAAAAAAAAATGTTTTTTCTTGTCTTTCTTCATTTTCAAAATGAGAGCTGCAAAATACTCACCATGCCTCTCAGCAAATAGCTTGGGGTGTCTACTTTCCAAAATGGGGTCATTTGGGGGGGTTTGTGCCACCTGGGCATTCCATGGCCTCCGAAACTGTGATAGGCAGTGAAGAGTGAAATCAAAAATGTACACCCTTAGAAATCCTGAAGGCGGTGTGGTGTGGTATCCCCATACTCAAGAGAAGCAGCTAAATGTATTTTGGGGTGCAATTCCACATATGCCCATGGCCTGTGTGAGCAATATATCATTTAGTGACAACTTTTTGTAATTTTTTTTTTTTTTGTCATTATTCAATCACTTGGGACAAAAAAATTAATATTCAATGGGCTCAACATGCCTCTCAGCAATTTCCTTGGGGTGTCTACTTTCCAAAATGAGGTCATTTGGGGGGGTTTGTACTGCCCTGCCATTTTAACACCTCAAGAAATGACATAGGCAGTCATAAACTAAAAGCTGTGTAAATTCCAGAAAATGTACCCTAGCTTGTAGACGCTATAACTTTTGCGCAAACCAATAAATATACGCTTATTGACATTTTTTTTACCAAAGACATGTGGCTGAATACATTTGGGCCTAAATGTATGGCTAAAATTGAGCTTATTGGATTTTTTTTTATAACAAAAAGTAGAAAATATCATTTTTTTTTTTTTCGGTCTTTTTCCGTTTATAGCGCAAAAAATAAAAAACGGCAGAGGTGATCAAATACCATCAAAAGAAAGCTCTATTTGTGGGAAGAAAAGGACGCAAATTTTGTTTGGGTACAGCATTGCATGACCGCACAATTAGCAGTTAAAGTGACGCAGTGCCAAATTGTAAAAAGTGCTCTGGTCAGGAAGGGGGTAAATCCTTCCGGGCTGAAGTGGTTAAACAATGTATTTTGTCAGCTCCATTGTACTGCTTTACCCTAAACACCCCCTATAATGTGTACAAATGTTATTGTTGTCTTTAAATTCATGCAGAGTGCCAGAGGCTTTTTTTGGGCTCACAAACTCGTTTAGAACCCTCCCCCACCTAAAATTTGGACAATGGGCCATCAGAGGGGGTGAGGAATCTGATAAGTGGACCTTATTTTTTTGTCTTTAAATACGCATTAAAATCAATGTTATACTGATGTTGGCCAAGAAAATTTGTCAACCAGGCAGAATACAAACTGAACCACATTGTTTTATGCTGCTGCATCCTGCACAACTTTTTAAAAAGAAATTCTCCAAATTATATAGCCTCAGTTGGGCCTGAGGCCAGACTTTGGGAACCAACACTGACAGTCCTGGAAGCTGTCCATCCTGGCTTGCCCCCCCAAAGTGCCATGAAGTGCGTGAAAAATATGTTGAATATTTTACGGGTAGGGGGGCAATTGTTATGCCAGCTAATTTGAAAATATTTTTTAACTAAACTAAAAATTGCTATGATAAAATCTTGATCTGGATTTACTGCTTGTGTTTGTTTTATCTGTCTCTTAGGTTCTCCTAGTGCACTTGTAGTGCCATGTGGTTTTCACATTATTTAAATAACACCCATTGTCACTGTAAACATCAATGTAATACAAAAAGTGTTATTGAGCATTGAAAGAAGAAGCCACACATTGTTGAGTAGAAAAAGTAGTAGCAGTAGTCAAAATGGGGATTTCCTTTCTGATCCCATACCTAATGTCAACATGTGCTATCTCCCATCATGGGGGATCAATGGACGTGTTTTGGGGGTGCAACCACTTCCTCTCACCTACTACAGTTGGGAGGAAGTGGTTGCACCCACAAAATGCGTACATTGAAATCCCCTGATGGCAGATAGCACATGTTGACACACTGTGTGCATCTTCCAAATTTGGCTTTTAAAACTGTATTAAAACTTTAGATAAAATTTTTAGAAAAAAAAAATCCAGGAATCTTTTTAGGATTTGGATTCTCCCTAGTACATCAATCATGTTCTTCAGTCTTTGTTCAATCTCCATGTTTTGTAGTAGTGATTTGGACCTTATCAAAGAAAAAAACAAGATTTCCTGGATCAGCCGTTCTGCACTGTCACTGGTGAAATGACTGGATTTTGGTACCACAACCTGAACATTATCTAAAATAAAAATACGCACCATGTATTCAAAATATGCAGGCATACATCTATTACCTGAATCATGAGGTGTGGTGTTGCTGGTGTCCTATGATGGAGTAAGTCTTTTCTCCCCTATGAGAATGAAACAAAAGGTATACTTAGCACACAGATATTTGTGGACAGAAATATGAATGTGAAACATTGCTTGGAAGTGGTGTACAATTGTCTGTTTGGGCAGAGTTCCAAGTTGAAGAAATGATTAATTCCCTTAACCAAGCTGGAATACTTACCTTTTTTGCACAAGTTTCACACATGGAGACACCCCAAGTATCCACTGGAGCACCTGTGTGGGTCACCCTAAAAAATGTGCTCTGGTGTCCCACACTAGTGCTCCAGAGTCCAGATGTGTAAACACCTGCTGAGTGTCCTCTCCTTACATTCCACTGAATCGAGTTTGCAACTCATTCTAGTTTCAAAGACATCAATGTCATAAACTTCTTTTTATACAAGTTAACATGACCAAATGTAGTTAACCCTGTATCTGGCAAAAACATCGTATTTAGTTGGCAAACAAACAATGTTTACTACGACCGATTACTATGCCCATAGACATGAAAGTAGCCATTTTAAACTGTACAACAGTAAAGAAAAGCACATGGAGCAGCATGCAAGTAATAATAAGAATAGGAACACATGTCAAGTACTTACTTTTTAGAAGCACTTTCTTGATCCTTCTATACTGATCCTGCTACCCTAATTGGAGGTCCAACCAGCGTTTCCTCAATTGCTCCATGGATCGTCGTACCCCAAAATTCCGGCGCAGACTCTTCACAACTTTAGTCATGATCTTGGCATTTCTCACATTTGGGTTTAGTTATGGTCCATACTTCCCATCATAGTCGGCCCTCTTCAATATGTCCACCATCTCTTCAAAGGACATATTTGAGGCCTCTCCTCCTCCCAGATCGGGACGTTTCGTACTCCGGGCTTTCCTCCTCGTTACTGCTATTAAGCATCTGCTGTGTCTCCACCATGTTCCTCTCCCACTGCGACGAAAGAGACGGGGTGGGGAATATTCTAGAAAGAACATCAGGGGTGGGCGATGCGGGTGGAGTTTCATGCATGCGCAGTGTATATAAAGCGTCGTACGTACAATCTGTGAGCGGAGGAAGGTGTAGCGGAAGCGCCGATCGTTATAATGAAGGTACAATTTTAAGTTAGTGCATCAGTGGCCTATACTGCTTATAGATTGAGGCCTATATTGGGTCAAGATTAGGAGAGCTTAGCCTGACATAAGGGTTTGTTTTGTGTTGTGTCTTGCAGAGAAAATGGATCTATTCAATGACAAGGACTTTATGCCCATATTCATTGATATGTACAGGGAGCTGGCCTGTCTGTGGCAGGTAAACCACCCCTTTTATAACAATAAACCAAAGAGGAAGGCAGCGCTGGATCAATTGGTGGAATTTGTGAAGCCGGTGATCCCCACGGGAGACATCCCCTATTTGAAGGCCCTAATTGGTGGCATGAGGAGCACTTATAATAGGGAGCTCAAGAAGGTCCAGGATTCCCTGAGATCAGGTGCTGCAGCACATTTATGTACCCAGGCTGTGGTACTATGACAGACTGCATTTTCTGGCAGGCCAGAATGAACCCAGGCCAGCACTCTCCATTATTCCTTCCACATTTCCTTCCCCCCAGCTTTGGCTTCTGACGTCCAACCTGGGCCTTCCAGGCAGCAACATGTGGAGGAACCCAGCTTGAGCCAGGTATAGTATTCTTCAAAATATTTCTGGTTGTCAAATGAATGTTGTGAAATATATGTTAGTTTTGATAACTAATTTCTGATTTCACAAAGTGTTTTACATATCAATAGACAGTAGTGGCCACAATTGATTGGGACAAGAATGAAAAATGCTGGAGTCAGAATGATAGTCTTTTCTATTTATTAACATTAAATTTGCAACAGTCATGAGATGAAAATTGTGTGTGATTGATGAACCAAAAACTAAAACGATGTCCATTTTTCATACACAGGAAAGCCTCAGCCAGGCCGTGGAAAGTGGCAGCCAGGAGATGGCTGGGCCCAGTAGTCTGCCAGAATCGCAGGTCCCTCCCCTCCGCCTTCCACCAAAAAGTGTCAGGAAGAGGAGTAACGTGAAGGAGGCAGCAATTGGCCTATTTCTGAAGGCTACTGTGGCCCTCAGAACCGCCCACAGTGTTCAAGAGGACTTTGCGTACATTACAGCCTGCAAAATACTGGAAATGAAGGAGGGCCAACACCTCTTATGTGAGGAAGTAATGTTACAAGCCCTAAATAAGGGGTTGAGTGGCCAACTCAAAAGTCAAAGGCACATTAGTGAGTTGAACCATGGTCCTCCTCCTCCAGGTCCTCCTCCTCCACCTCCTGCCAGACCTCCAACACCACAGACACAGCCTGGAAGGAAGCATCTAAGGAAGACCGGAGAGTGATGGTCTGGGTTCAGTCTGGTCTGGCAAAAGATGCAGGCTGTGGTATGACCACAGCCTGGGGACAGATGCAGTGGGGACGGAAAGTATTCAGACCCCCTTAAATTTTTCACTCTTTGTTATATTGCAGCCATTTGCTAAAATCATTTAAGTTCATTTTTTTCCTCATTAATGTACACACAGCACCCCATATTGACAGAAAAACACAGAATTGTTGACATTTTTGCAGATTATTTAAAAAAGAAAAAATGAAATATAACATGGTCCTACTGTAAGTATTCAGACCCTTTGCTCAGTATTTAGTAGAAGCACCCTCTTGATCTATTACAGCCAAGAGTTTTATTAGGAAAGATGCAACAAGTTTTTCACAACTGGATTTGGGGATCCTCTGCCATTCCTCCTTGCAGATCCTCTCCAGTTCTGTCAGGTTGGATGGTAAACCTTGGTGAACAGCCATTTTTAGGTCTCTCCAGAGATGCTCAATTGGGTTTAAGTCAGGGCTCTGGCTGGGCCATTCAAGAACAGTCACGGAGTTGTTGTCAAGCCACTCCTTCGTTATTTTAGCTGTGTGCTTAGGGTCATTGTCTTGTTGGAAGGTAAACCTTCGGCCCAGTCTGAGGTCCTGAGCACTCTGGAGAAGGTTTTCATCCAGGATATCCCTGTACTTGGCCGCATTCATCTTTCCCTCGATTGCAACCAGTCTTCCTGTTCCTGCAGCTGAAAAACACCCCCACAGCATGATGCTGCCACCACCATGCTTCACTGTTGGGACTGTATTGGACAGGTGATGAGCAGTGCCTGGTTTTCTCCACACATACTGCTTAGAATTAAGGCCAAAAAGTTCTATCTTGGTCTCAGACCAGAGGATCTTATTTCTCACCATCTTGGAGTCCTTCAGGTGTTTTTTAGCAAACTCCATGCGGGCTTTCATGTGTCTTGCACTGAGGAGAGGCTTCTGTCAGGCCACTCTGTCATAAAACCCCGACTGGTGGAGGGCTGCAGTGATGGTTGACTTTCTACAACTTTCTCCTATCTCCCGACTACATCTCTGGAGCTCAGCCACAGTGATCTTTCGGTTCTTCTTTACCTCTCTCACCAAGGCTCTTCTCCCCCGATAGCTCAGTTTGGCTGGACGGCCAGCTCTAGGAAGGGTTCTGGTCGTCCGAAACGTCTTCCATTTAAGGATTATGGAGGCCACTGTGCTCTTAGGAACCTTAAGTGCAGCAGAAATTTTTTTGTAACCTTGGCCAGATCTGTGCCTTGCCACAATTCTGTCTCTGAGCTCTTCAGGCAGTTCCTTTGACCTCATGATTCTCATTTGCTCTGACATGCACTGTGAGCTGTAAAATCTTATATAGACAGGTGTGTGGCTTTCCTAATCAAGTCCAATCAGTATAATCAAACACAGCTGAACTCAAATGAAGGTGTAGAACCATCTCAAGGATGATCAAAAGAAATGGATAGCACCTGAGTTAAATATATGAGTGTCACGGCAAAGGGTCTGAATACTTAGGACCATGTGCTCATTATTATAAGGACTCCTCAGGCCACCAATTTTGACTGTAAAATTATTGATGTCTGCCCCGGGGTACAAAGGCTTGGTAAATCTCACCAGTTTCTCCAGCGTTGCCTTCCTCTTTATTTTGTTATGACACAGAATAAATGGATATTTTGTTTTCAGAAATACTTGCCTATGTGTTTTAATTCGAAAAGGACAGTTTGTTTGGGAGTAGACAGGTACATTTAAAAAAATACAATGTCAAATTAACAAGGGACACCAACCAACCTCCTTGAGATTTACAAATACTAGATAATAATGGTGTTGTGGAAACGTGACATACAAAAAAAAAAAAAAAAAAAAAAACACAGGAGATCTTGATAAAAAAAAAAAAAAAAAAAGGCCTATAAAAATTTATTCTAAACATTATTAGGGAGATCTGGCTTGAAAAACAAAAAAGATTATTCAGGAGATCACGAGAAATAATAAATAAATCAGTTTGTGAGAACTGTGTGTGAATATGAGCAGCAAAACAACTTCATTCTTCTAGCATTCTAAAGAAGAAGAGAATGCGCTGCATTGAAAGATTTAAAAATTTGCAGTGTGATGAATGTGCCATCTCCATTACGAACGGTCGTTTTACCAGACTGAGCAGCTCTGTCTCGTACTTGATTCTAAGCATGCATGGATTTTTGCGCGTCGGCTTTGCATACACACAAACGGAATTTCCGATAGAAACTTTTTTCGTCGGAAAAATTGAGAACATGCTCTCAATCTTTTGCTGGTGGAAATTCGGCCAGCAAAAGTCCGATGGAGCATACACACGGTCGCATTTTCCGACCAAAAGCTCTCATCGATCTTTTGCTGGCCGAATTTCCGATCATGTATACGCGGCATAAGCACACCTTTTATTCTGATGCACATGGAATGTATTTAAAGCGGAACTAAACCCATTGATTTAACGGTTTAAATAAACAGTTACATTTACCAGCAGGCCGGGACTGCTAACTGTCACATCAAATGGCTGGTGTCATAACTGTTCACATGCGCAGGATCATGGCAGCCGCAGATCAAACAGAGGCTAGGATGGCAGCTTCCTTGGCTGAAAAGAAGAGAAGGGGTTTAGTTTGACTTTAACTGATTCAAACTAAAATTGCAATTGGGATTTAATGAAGAGAAAGACAGAATTGCAATAGAATTATTTTAGCTACCAAGCTACTGTAACACAAACAGTTCATTTCAGCCTCTTTTGATAGTTCTGATACTATACAACAGTATAATCATTTATTTTGTCTGAGTTATTCCTGTACAAACTGATGAAGTATCTACTGTGCCCAAATCAAGTTTTGTTTGTAGCCACCACTGCAACAATAATGAAGCCGCATACTGATAATGTCACTCTTTGTAAAAGCCAGAACACATACATGGAGAATCCTGCCAGGGACCACCCCTCTCTGACATGTTTCACCCTTAAGGGCTCAATTGTAGAGATTTGTTCATTGCCAAACTGTGTATGGCAGCAGTTTACAACTATGTGAAATGAAAAATGAACTGCTTACATAAATTTTGTAGTCATCCATAGGCAGTCGCACCCCGAAGCTCAAACGCACACACACACACACACACACACATATATATATATATATATATATATATATATATATATATAATTTTATACACACATATACACATTATATTGTCAAAAGTATTGAGACACCTGCCTTTACACGCATATGAACTTTAATGTTATCCCAGTCTTAGTCTGTAGGGTTTAGTATTGAGTTGGCCCACCCTTTACAGATAGAACAGCTTCAACTCTTCTGGGATGGCTGTCCACAAGGTTTAGGAGTGCGTCTATGGGAATGTTTGACCATTCTTCCCGAAGCGCATTTGTGAGGTTGGGCAATGATGTTGGACGAGAAGGCCTGGCTCGCAGTCTCCACTCAACTTCATCCCAAAGGTGTTCTATTGGGTTGAGGTCAGGGGTGTTTGCAGGGCAGTCAAGTTCCTCCACCACAAACTCGCTCATCTATGTCTTTATGGGCCTTGCTTTGCACACTGGTACAAATCATTTGGTGGAGGAGGGATTATGGTGGGGATTGTTTTTCAGGGGTTGGGCTTGTCCTCTTAGTTACAGTGAAGGGAACTTTTAAGGAGTCAGCACACCAAGACATTTTGGACAATTTCATGCTCCCAACTTTGTGGGAACAGTTTGAGGATGGCCCCTTCCTGTTCCAACATGACTGCACACCAGTGCACAAACAAGGTCCATAAAGACATGGACTTAGCAGGGGTGGTGGAAAACTAACTTCAAGTGCAATAATTCACATTATAATAGTAACTAAAACATAAATTTAAGTGTAACAATCTAAAAAAATGTAATTCCAAAGTGCTATAATGAAGTAAACCTCCCAACTAAAAAGTTGTTGCATTTGAAGTTAGTTTGTATTGCAATTATATGTAGAGGGGTTTCCACCATTCCTGCCAAGTTTCATTTGTTAAGTCTTGTTTTCAGTTTGATGTGTATTATATGTGACATTACATATCATAGAGACAGGTATTGTGGTAATGTTGAAGTTTATTGAGATTTCCATACATTAGAGGGTTCCACCATTATTGTTAAGTTATTGATTAGTACGTTAGCGCTGCACTTTTTTTTGTCTTGTTGGAACACATAACAATGCTTAGTGGCAGGCCTTTTACTGGCACTTTATTTTATCTCCAGCAGTTTATTGTAAATAGTAGAGTGGTGATTACCTATTAGACGAAAGATCAGCATGTGGCATTAATAAACATTGACGGATTTTAGTTGTGCCCCACCAAGCCGCCCCCACATGGACAATGTGCCTGGCTGTGGAGTTCATCTCCCCATCCCTGCACTAGTGGGCATGGATTAGCAGCACTGATGGGCACTGATAGGTGGCACTGATTGGCAGCAATGATGGGCACTAATAGATGCCCCTGATTGACACTGATAGGTGGCAATGATTGGCAGCACTGATGGGAACTGATCGGCAGCACTGATAGGCAGTACAGATTGTTAGCACTGTTTGGCAGCACTGATTGGTGGCACTGTTAGGCAGCAACGATTGCCACTGTTTGGCAGCACTGATTGGCACTGATTGGCAGCATTGATGGTCACTAATTGGTAGTGCTGATGGGCACTGATATACAGCACTGACTGGCAGCACTGATAGGCAGCACCGATGGCCACCGCTTGTCAGCACTAATAGACGGCACTGATGGGCGGCACTGATGGGCTCTGATTAGCAGCACTTATGGACACTGATAGGCAGCACTGATGGACACTGATTGCCACTGATTGGCAGCACTGATGGGCACTGATTGACAGCATTGATTGCAACTGATAGGCAACATTGATTGGCAGCATTGATTGGTGCTGATTGGCAGCATTGATTGGCACAGATAGGCAGCACTGGTTGGCACAGATAGGCAGCTCTAGTTGGCACTGATTGGCAGCATTGGCTGGCACTAATAGGCAGCATTGGTTGGCACTGGTCTGCACTGAGAAGTAGCATCGGTTGGCACTGGTTGACACTGATAGGCAGTATTGGTTGGCACTGAGTGGCTGCATTGATTTAAATTGGCAGGGGAGACGGGGAGCTTCACATGCAGCAGACAGACTTGCCAGAGCCACTCGGTGTGTGAACCTGTCAGCTAATTTAACTACTTGCAGGGAGAGAGAGGAGCTGTCACCACTCAGCCGCGATGTCGGGGATGGGCGGGACCAAGCAGTTATCAACACCAACCAATGATTGGGCAGCTTAAGAAAGGGGGCTGAGCCACATAAACATAGCAGGCCACCCAGACCCCATCCCATTGGCTGGTATTTGATAGCCGCTCTGTCCCGCCCACCCCCCAACATCATCGCTGAATTTTTACAGCTGGTCTCTCTCTCTGCAAGCCATAACATTATATAACAGTTCACACACTCAGCGGCTCTGGTAAACCTCATGATCTGCTGCCTGTTTCACAGGCAGCGGGGGCTACACACACTCTTGGTTGCAACATTTTGGGGCAAATCTCGGGAGACAGCATGGGTCATTGGTGTGTGCCCAGGCACACCCGGCACACCCTGAGCGCACACCTATGTAGTCTAAAATTACACTGTCAACTGTAGACAGCTGCACACAGTCAATATGGCACTCTCAAACAGGGGTCACATGGGTGAAAATGTAACCAGTTTTTTGCCACCCAAGCTGCTGGCACATTTTTTTTTAAAATTACTATCAATGTGTGCTCATTGAAATATTACTGGTTGTGCAGCACATGACCCTGCAGTGAATGCACATAGTACAGAAGTCTCTTCCACTCAGACCTCTCTGACTTGCATCTAAATAGACATTGTGATTCACACCACATTTGCAAGACCCACAACTTACAACTGACCATATCAACTAAAAGGTTGCATAGAACAGCAGCAAATTAAATAATAAAACCTAAAGTGTTTTTCGATGATATTTTGGTAATTTGGAACTCTCTTTCCAGGATATATCAAAGGCTATACACAATGTATGCAAGCATGCCCCTCCCTTCCCTATTAAAAAAAGATAAACTGTCCAAACACGCACACATTCAGGAGGTTCAGATGAGCTGTCAACCCTCAGTGCAAAATCATGTTGTAACAACAATGGTGTCTTCTTACATTATACTCAGGAGTATTGGTGATCACCAGTTAATATCTTCAATGATAAATGAAAGCTGTAAACAATACTTGTGGAAACAAACTGTTCCGTGGAGAAACAATGAATGCATCTACTGTACAACAACATGCATATTGCAAGGAAAGAATGTAAAAGGAACAAGTCTCTTGCATATCATCCCTTCCAGGTTCATAATATCCCTTGTGCACATGAAATATCCTGCCATAAGCAACAGTGAAAGCAGCTAAAGTTGAGCTGAGTTGAAATTTGTAGCATATATATACATATATATATCTTGCACGTCATATAGCATATGTTTATGTTTCCTCTGCTTGTTTAGCTAAAAAGACTCTAGTATAAATGTGCAGTCCCTTCTTATACATTGTGATCTTTCAATGTCCTTAAGCCATAAATAAAACACAGATGGCTTCAGCTGCACTCACAATCACAGATAGAGATACAGTGGGGACGGAAAGTATTCAGACCCCCTTGAATTTTTCACTCTTTGTTATATTGCAGCCATTTGCTAAAATCATTTAAGTTTATTTTTTTCCTCATTAATGTACACACAGCACAGCTTTTACTAAATACTGAGCAAAGGGTCTGAATACTTAGAACCATGTGATATTTCAGTTTTTCTTTTTTAATAAATCTGCAAAAATGTCAACAATTCTGTGCTTTTCTGTTAATATGGGATGCTGTGTGTACATTAATGAGGAAAAAAAATTAACTTAAATGATTTTAGCAAATGGCTGCAATATAACAAAGAGTGAAAAATTTAAGGGGGTCTGAATACTTTCCGTTCCCACTGTAGTTATCTATTGCAGGGTAACCTCTTCCTGATCCAGACCTACTTGCACATATGCAGCTAGCTGATCTGCTAAAGGAGCAACTTCTTCCAGGAGTGGAACCACTTCTAGAAGAATTCACTTGTTAAGCAGAATCCCTGATCTGATGTATCTTTTGTGGGCTGCCATATTGGAGGCTAAAGTGTTTCCATCTGTAGTGCTGCGGTCTTGGTGGTGTAGTGGGCGCATCTACTGCAAACTTGGTGAAGTGGCCCACCATGACAAGTACATAGTGATAGACATCTTCAGATGGATTGAGAGTAAGGAAGTTGAGAGCTAGCATTAAATGTATCATGCAGTATTGACAAAACTTCTTGATCAGCTTGAACAGTCCAATGCACATGGCTTGCTTCTTGAGCCAGGCATATCTTATGTGTATGCCCCAGTGTCCTGCTTCTACATGGGTTCTTTTGGCCATTAGGTGATCTCAGGCTCTTGACAATATGACCTGTCAGGTACTGCTGAATTGTGGCATTACATTACCCTGTGGCAATCTGTGGCTGTCTTTGAGGATAAATAGGGATCGTTTGCCCAATAGACTCTGTGTTTCAAAAAGCCATCCCTTCCTCTCTTGGGCACTGAACAATCACCAGAGTTTTATGGTCCCTTCTAGTGGGGCAACCACCAAATCATTCTGCTGCATTCTTCCCATGTGTGCATGTTAATAAAACTCACTTTTGGTTTATTTTTAAGGTCTTCCTCCTGTTAAATCCAATTTCCACATCTCTATTTTGCTGTAGTTGGGCCAGACACCGAGACAGAACAATTGCCTTCTTATTACTCTTCTTCAGATAGGGTTATTATCGGTCCAGAGCTTGTATTTGCTTGACTATCCATACCATGGATAATAGTTCCAGCTTGAAAAAGCTGTAGTTCAGTTCTTGGTGATGTGTAGACTATAACTAGTGTAAGTGATTACCCTTTCTTGTCCATCATAAACCTGTACCCCCCAGGCCTTGGATACTGTGTCGGTTCTATACCAGAACAGGAGGAAGAAGTCTTCAAAGGTAGCGATTCCAACCTCATAGGGTATGGATGTGTACAGATATCCATCCTGTCAGGAAAAGCCTTGTAGAATGTCAATGATATGACTAGAGTCTTTAATATACAATGCCAATTGACAGATTCTGGGCTGTAATAAATGATCTATATAGACTGACAGGCCACTAGTGAAGCTATTGGTACTGGCAACAATCGGCCTACATGTGTTAGATCCAAAATAATTAGTTTTCCTTTATTCGGTCTTATCTCATGACCAACAGAATATTATCACCAGCAATCACACCAAACCTACGTGTGGTAATTCATATCTTCATTTTGAAAGTTGTCACCATCCAATGTGGAAGATAAATATTCCCAATTGTCAATTTCATAGACTAAGAAGAAATTGTACAAAAATGAAAGATTATACCACACAGGGTAAGCATATGCAGAGAAAGTTTGAAGAAAAGGGGTACCCCAGAGATTTGGTCCTGAATGCTTTCCTTTCAAATAAGAATAAACAAACAATCTAAAAATAAAGATAATACCACCAAAGAAATGGAAAATACACCTAGATTTGTGTCGACTTTTAACACAAAATATAGGGCTATATCCAAAATAATTTACAAACATTGTAATATTTTAAAATTAGATCAATATTTAGCTCCTACCAAGCTTCAAATAACTTTTAGAAAATCATGCACTATAAAAAACATAATTGCTCCGAGCAAGTTGGAAAAATCGAACAAAGACCTCTGCTCGACATCAGGGCCTATTTTGGTAACAGGACAGGTATTTTTCAATGTCGTAAAAGACTTGTCAATTTATTCCTCATGGATGTTCAAAGACTGTCACTAACAAAAGCAGTTTGTTAACACCTGTTGTCAGAAGTCTGTCCCCCTGTTGGGAATCACCAATGGGCACTGCTATCACACCATTTCTATAATCATTGCAGCAAAGGACCGGACACTTAGTGTTCTTTATTTAACCTTTACTGACTGTATGTAAGACAGAAAGGAACAAAAAGAGATATAACCAGTATTAAACTGAAGGTTATAAAAATAATGTATCCAGAGTAATAGGTATACCAGCAAAATGTCTTACATTTGCCCACTAGGTGGTGACACAGCATAACTGTAAATATGGCACAGGGGAAGAAGTCACTGGCAAACTAACAATGTGGAACATAAACAGATACACTGTAATTAGGAAAAATACTTGAAGCACCCTTTAAAAGAATGCAGTCTCCCACTTGTTAGGGGACTGGTTGCAGAGGATAGCAGCTTAGGATAGAAATTTCACAGCAGGCACCACACAGGTATGACTGCAGAAGTCTCTTATAAAGCAGTCCAAGTGGCTACCAGACTTGAATGACTGTACTGTGGAATCTGTTTGAACAATATCCACCAATGTGACCAGAACCTAGGTTAGTGGTGCATGCTCTTATGCCCTTTGGTGGCCCACACACCAATTCTGATATAGGAAGGCCCTGTACCTGGTCACAACTAGCTAGCCCAGTCACATAAGGAACTGTCCCACTGAGCACAGAAGGGCAAAAGGAGCTGTAACTGGTATTCCCTGGGTGTATTCAGGAGTCTAGGGGAGGATGGGAGCTTAGGGGATTGTGGGTAATGGAGTCAAAGGGTCCTGCACCCACCACTAGGGAAGGCAGATAAAGGGGCACTCCACTACAATACCACTTAAGCCAGCCAAAGACAAAGCAATTTTCCTCCATCAGCACAGTCAGTGTTGATGGGGGAATCCCTCCCGCGGAGCCATTGTGTTCACCCAGTGGGGGCGGGGGTCGCCTTCCCTGTTGGGAGAACACAGCGATTACTGCTAGTGGATATAATAGTCGCTAGCAATAATTGCATGTAAATTCCAACAAGCTGGTTGTACCCAAGTTAATTGATCAACTTGGGTACCTTTAGTCTGCCCATACATGGTTCAAATCTCGGACGGTCCCTTATGAACTGGCCAAGATTATAACCGTCTATGGCCGGCTTTAGTCATAAACCAGAAAAGGAGCCCAGCCCCAAAAAATTCTCACTTCCATTTGTGCACAAAGGGAAGTGACCATAAAGGTTCCAGAACTATGCTTCTAGATTTTTAAAAACCTGCTAAATGGATATGGCAGGGATCTTCAAACTAACTATGGCCCTCCAGCTGTTCCGGAACTACACATCCCATGAGGCATTGTAAAGCTCTGACATTCACAGACATGACTAGGCATGATGGGAATTGCAGTTCATGAACAACTGGAGGGCCGTAGTTTGAAGACCCCTGGGATAATGCGACTAAATGTGAATAATGTACTCAGCCTATGCAACCAACCATCAGAAACAGTAAGTAAAAAAACTGACAGTCTGTATACCAAACGACCATAAAGGCTGACATTGGTCCTCCTATATATGGTAAACCCGTACTTTTCAAGTCAAACCTTTTGCTGCTCTCCCGCAGCTCCATTCAGCTTCTGGTAGGAAATAAAACACATTATCATGAGTAAATCCACAACCGGATAAGTTATTGAGTTTTCTGCTCATTCTGTCTACTTTATGTTTGAAATAATATGTGACACAATGTATTATGTGCAGTCTTCCCTTAAAATTTTAACATAAGAAGCATAAAAAAGCCACAGTCATCAAAAGTACAGGAATGATGAATTTACTAAGTTTTTACTTTGTCACCTCCATTTGCTGTGTCCTTAGCAGAATTGGCAAATTAGGATAATGCGACTATACATATACTAGTAATACTTTTCTAAACTGCAAATGGAAGCACATTTTGAGTTCCTAAACTGCTGTTTTTACAGAGGTTAATATTTATCTAAAAAACACAACCTATTAGAAGTTTCACATTTTAAGATCTGCACCATCAATTAACATAATTTTACAGTTACTGATTACTAATGCATTAATAATATTACATTTTAGTTTAAGTTTAAAAGCAAAATATACTGTGTTATGCCTAATAGTACAGCCATATACTATAAAAATTATTCGGATTGTTTCTTTGTATGGATAGATAGAGCATGTGCAAGAGAGAAAAAGAGAGAGAGAGAGAAATGTAATAGTTATACATATCCTGCCTAACTCCTTGGCACTGCTAATGTTGATCTGATTTTGACCAGATATGTTATCTATTACTCCCTTGCTTGCTCAGTATTGTTCCAATCAGTCTCTATGTATTGGTCCACACACTAGTGATGTTCGCCCACCGCGCGCCCCACAATGCACTGCACAGTGCATTCTAAGCCCTGATTGGCTGAAGCAATGCACCTGACTGGTCAGGTGCAAGGCTTTGCCCAATTAGGGCACAGTGGGTAGCTGGTTGTTAAGGAGTGAGCTGGGAAGCTGGCCGCTGCGTCCTTAACAATGGATGAGTCATCAGCTGTCAGTGGGCTTCCCTGCTGACAGCTGGAAAAAAAAAAACCACATTGGCAGCAATACAATACGTTGGTGACGTCAGCCTTCAAAACGTGGACTCTTGATTTTTTAAGTTTGGGTCCCAAAAACTTTAATAGGGTTCACAGTTTGGGTTCAAATGGTTCCCATGTTCAGGAGTTCTGGTGCAAACCGAACTGGAGGGGTATTCAGCCCATCACTACCCCACACTATGCATACTTTGCCCATGTAGAAAAAAGGAGAGGCTTCCACCATATCAGAAAAAGTGTGGTGGTCCCATCCCTCATTAGTCAAACCAAGAAGAAAAACACCACCTTTTGGTGGGACTTTGGAAGACCACCAACACTGATACATATATATAAAATTTCTTTATTTTATCACAAATATTGTAAAATCAGACGCATTTACAAAATATATAAAAAGACATGAAACGTCCAGTACTACATACAATGAACATAGTTAGCCACAAAAATCAAAACAATTTCAAAAAGACACTGATACTCTCCAACGGGTAAAGACCCTAATACCCGACGCGTTTCTGTTTTTTTTTACACCTTCGTCAGGGGTACATAGTGGAGAATGGTCACATGTTTTGGCTCAATTGGAGCAATTCCATATTGGGAACTTGAAGAGTCTAATATCAGAAAAGACACACGTGGTCAACCAAAACAACTATTGTTGGCTTGAAGAAAAAAAATGGTACGATAGCGGGTATATATCAGTGGTTGGATTTCAGCAATAAATGCTTTTAGAGGGCAGGAACGGAAACAGACCAGAGCCTCAAATAGAGCTATCAAACTAGCAAATGCTAGCCAAAAGGTCCTTGACTTCCAGTGCCCTATGGTGAAAATATCCATGGATAGGACGTGGCCCCTGTGTGACTGTGTCTAGTACACTAGACTGTGTCTAGACTGTTAACCATCAACCAATACAGAAAAAAAAGTAAAACATTTAAAAACACCATGCAGCTGGGGTAGCAGTGATTTTTTAGCACTGACATTTACAAAGGAAAAAAGTTTTAAAATTGTCAGCAAATGACTTTGACAGCGGTCATTTCCAGATAAAAACAGCACACAGACCCCCTTCACGAGTCTACTATGTATTTTGGGGGGCTTTTAGAGGGGTTTGAATGCTGTGTTTAAGGGTATTTTAAGGAGGTACTGCACTAACACAAAAAAAAAAGTGTGAGGTCCCCCTAAAAATCCATACTAGATCTAAAAATGGAACATGTAGCCTGGCTGGCCAGGAAAGGAGAGGAATGCACACGTGCAACCCCCTCAACCATACCAGGTCACATGCTCATCCAGCCTGTTCCGGGCTAGGCAGCCAGGTAAGCAGCCGGGGGATCAGAAGAACGCTATGCAATCACTGTGTTATGAGGGTCTAAGCTGAGAGACTGCTGCCTGTTTGACAATCCATGGCCTGATAGCTGGGAATTGTGAGTCACCAAGCCGTTGGGACCTGATTAGCCGCCTGCCAGAAAGTGGTGGGCTAAATTGGTGAACTTCATGTCCTGGACTGAGTGGTGAGCTGAATTCTGTTGGGGGGGGGGGGGGGGCAAAAGGAGGAGAAGTCGGATTTCAGCAGCTGCAAGAGGGAAAGGGAATTGGTTCCAGTAAATGTAGCCCCTGCCACCCCTACTTTCCAGGTTCCCCTTCTTTTGCTGCCCGGTCCCCCCCTCGCAGCGCTGCCGGCTTCCCCTCCTCTCCTCTCCTGCCAGCTGCTGCAGGGCATGGTGGGCAGATCTGACTTCCAGATTCACATAAAACCCACTGCTTTCAACCAGCTGCTCAGAGTGTGGCCTGCTTGTCCCCTTCTTGTTTGCATATGCGTTTGAGCAGGGCAGAGCTGTACTGGGCCGGGGGGGGGGGGGGGGGGCTGAGAAGAGAGTGCACCACTGAGGGGAAAGGGCTTGCCCCATCACCTTGTGTGGGTAAAACCAGAAACTCACAGGGCCCAGTACAGGCCTGGGCCGGCTAGGCAGGGACCTGCCCAGGCCCGTTCTGGGCCCTCTGTGTTTACTGAACTACCTACACAGGGTAATGCGGCAATCGCTTTCCCCAGTGACAGAGTAAAACAGGGGTAGGCAACCTTTGAGAGGTGGAGATCTACCTGACTACAACAATAGATCATCCAGCAGCTAGCATCAATAGAAGCTCTAGCACTCCTTGCCATTACATTAGTTCAATGCTGGAGGTGCCGGAACTGCGTTCCCCCCTGTTTATGATGAAAAAAAGCCCTGTATGTATATTATACATACACACACTAATATATTATATATATATATATATATATATATATACACACATATATATATATATATATATACACACATATATATATATACATATATACACACACACACACACATACACATACATATACACACACACACACACATACCCACACTCTTCCCCATCTTCGCCATTCTCCCACTGTCTGTTCAATTAGGTTCTGTCTTTAGATCTTATATTCTTATACTGCCTCTATGTCCCATTTTGCTTCATAGATTGCTTCTCTGATTACTGCCACTCTGCCTCATTCACATTTACGATATCTCCATTCCCATTTGTCTGTACTTGCATTTTTTGGCCCGGTTGTCTCTGCTGATGTGCAAAGCCAGGGACTCTGTCCATGCTGTCCCTTCCAGGGGTATAGGTTGTTATATCAAAACCCCATCCTTGATGGCTGTGTTTCCAGCTGCCAGCATGCCTTCTGCTAGCTGGCTGGCACTTGTAAATATATATTATTTCTATTTTATTTTACAGTTAGTTGATCTGCCCTATAATATACAGTATGCTGTTTTTTTTTTTTTTTCCACAAAAAAAAATTATGAATTTTAGTAGACAATACAAATAGCATCACATAACATATAATCATGTTACAAGTAGATAATAATCCAACTAGAAGATGCATAGAATTCAAACTTAAGCTTGTTGCCTCTAGATTCATTATTGGCTCAGCTACAATAAGGCCCCTGTATCCATGAGGAGTATCGTTCAAGTTGGCTAGGTGTATGCTGGAGTATAAAACTCCTTATAGAAGTAACCAGTAATATGTCTATAAATATTATAAGATAGGCAAGGAATAGGATATGTGTCCGGCTATTATGCCGGTCTGCAACTCCTCAGCTTTTCAGTAAAGCACCAGAGAACTAAGAATAAAGGAGAAGAAGAAAGGGAGAGAGAAGAGAGAAGGGGAGAGGGAACAAGGAAGAGGGGGGTAAGAAAGTGGAGAGAGAAGGGGAAGGGGGGGGGCAAGCTTAGCACTATAAGTGAGGCATGTGAGGAGGGGGTGGGATTTCCACCAGTTACCCTCCTCAGTATACTCTATTTACTGTGAAATCTGCTATTTAAGTGTTGTCCTGACACAAGTCTTTATAACTCTGCGAGTTTCGGTATTCGAGCCATGGTGCCCATACTCTCGAAAAATGTGTTATTCTGTCCTGTGCAGTGCAAATCAATTCCTCCATTGCTGATATTCAATTGATCCGAGTCGCCCATTCCTTCGTGGAGGGGGTGATTTGGATCTCCAGTGTACCGGAAGACACAGCCTGGTGGCATTAATTATGTGCATAGCTATTGACCTGTAGTATTTTTTACGGGAGATTTTTGAGATGTGGAGGAGGTACTGCACTGGTGAAAATTCCAACGGGAGCGAGGATATCTCCGTTGCGACTTCGTGGACCTTGCGCCAATACGGTTAAATCAAAGGGCATGTCCACCAGATATGGAACGTGCCAGTACCCTGTTCACATCTCCAACACTGGTCAGAAGCCATCGGGATGAATTTATGTAGCATTTCCGGTGTTCTATACCACCTTGTTTTGACTTTATAACCATTCTCCTGAGTATGAACGTTCAAAGAGCCCTTGTGGATATATAGATGTACTTTATCCCAGGCCTCATCAATTGCCATGCCCAGCTCGGTCTCCCAAAAGGCATGCTCCGACCCCAGGTGAGCATAAGGTTCCCCAAACATTGTGGCATAAAGCCCTGAAATTAGATGACTCTGGGGAGAGGAGCTAGAGCATAGTGATTCCAAAAAGGTAGGATTCTTTGCGAAATTACCTCCATTCAAGGGGCTGTCCAAGAAATGCTTCAATTGAATATAAGCCTAGTAGGGATAAGACTTTGTATTTGACAACGATGCGAGCTCTCCTTGTCGAAGGAACCTTCCTCTGGAGAAAAAGTGTTTAGCCTGCATTTCTTTATATGACCATTCTGCTGCTAGGAAGGTCCCCTCCAGGCCCGAGGGGGGGGGGGGGAGTCTGGGTTATTTCGGATTGGTGTGATCGCACAATGTGAATTGGAAAGTGAGTGGACTTTACACGCCCTATCGAAAGCATGTAAGGTTGCCCCTATGAGAGGGTGAGAGTGAACACTAGTCAGAACGTGTGTCTTTGGAAACCACGGAGTGTATTGAACACCTGAAATTAATTTTTCTAGTAGAACCCAGCCCTTATATTTAGTATGGATCCGCCAATCAACCACCCGAGTTAGATGGACTGCCCAGTAGTACCTCTGGAGGTCCGGGAGTCCTATTCCACCTCCCGACTTTGGCAGAACCAGTCTAGCCCACCCCACTCTTGCTACTTTGGTTCCCCATAGAAAGGTTCTGCACGTGCATTTATAGGCTGTAAAGAAGGAGGGTGGTAAGCGGATCGGGATAGTCTATAGTTTGTACAGTAAACAGGGAAGAACCGTCATTTTCATAATTGAGGCTCGCCCAAACCACGAGATCGTGGGGGCCTCCCACCGAAGGAGATCCTGCTGTATAAGTCGCAACTCTGCCAGAAAATTCATTTCATAAAGATCTTTAAGTTTGCTAGGGAGCTGGATGCCTAGGTATTTAATGGCGTCTGCTTTCCAACTGAAGGGGAAATTTTCCTGACAGATTTGTACTGTCCGTGGGGGCAGTGAGACATTAAGCGCATAAGACTTTGAGAGATTGATTTTTAGGTTCAAAATAGTCTTGAACTGCTCTAGGATTGGCATTAGGTTAGGAAGAGACGTCAGCGGGGATGAAAGAAATAATATTATATCATCCGCGAAAGCGGCAATCTTATATTCCCGTTGATGCACTTCGATCCCTTTTATGTCTGGATGGGCTCGGATACACCGGAGGAAGGGTTCCAGTGTGAGGATGTACAGCAACGGGGACAGGGGACATCCCTGTTGGGTTCCATTATGGATGGGGAAGGCGTCCGACAGGTGGCCGTTAACTCGAACTCTAGCCCTGGGCCTGGTATACAGCGCCTTAATAAAGGTCCGCATAACGCTTCTCAGACCCAGGGCTTCTAAGACTGCATCCATGTAGTCCCAGGCTACCCTGTCAAACGCCTTCTCTGCATCCATAGCCAAAAAGCAACCTTCTCTATTGGTGGATGTGAGCCAGTGATGTAGATTGATAGACTGATCAAGTCCTACCCAAGCCGGAATATGAAAGGATAGGTGTGTAGCCAAGATCTTAGCGAATAATTTCACATCAACATTCAGCAGGGATATGGGTCGATAGTTGGCCACATCTGTAGGGTTTTTATTTTCCTTTGGGATTACAGAGATATAGGCTTCTAGTAAGCTACTTGAAGCACACGGAGAACGAGAGAGGGCATTGAAGGCTTTAAGAAATTTCGGTGCCAAGAGGTCAGCAAAGCTTTTATAATATTGTGCTGAGAAGCCATCTGGCCCCAGGCTTTTGCCGGGTTTTGCAGCCTTCAAGGCCTCCTCCCACTCCTCTAATGACAGTGGTGCCTCCATAGCCTGCCAGTCATCCATAGACAGCGGCCAAGGGCTGTATTTGGCTAAAAATCCTTTTATGTGTTCCGAGCGTGCATCCGCCGATATGGGTTTATGTTCATGGGAATCAAGATTATATAATTTGCTGTAAAAATGGTGAAATTGGTTGGCAATATCCTCATTTCTGGAGTGGGATGTTCCACCCGAGTCCACTATGTAATATACAATGGATACAAGTGTACGTCTCTGTGTGAACCTTGCCAAAAGCCTGCCTGGTTTATTACCCTGTTCGTAGAATAGCTTTTGGGAGAGAACCTGTCTCTTATGTGCTCATTTAAATAGTTTCTCAAGGAGGGTCGCCCGCGTGTCAGCTAATTCCTGCGCTACCCTTACTGCCATAGAGCGCTTATGTTGCCCTTCCAATAGGGCTATTTTTTCAGTCAGGGTCCGGATCACGATTTGATGTGCTTTTTTCTTCCTGGCAGCAATAGCTAAGAGACGACCCCGGACGACTCATTTATGCTTCCCATTGGGTCATGGGCGAGACGTCTGGGGGTATCATTAAGTTGGAAATAGTCTTCAATGGTCTTGGTGACTTCAGCAAAGTCCCCTAGGTCGTAAAGAAGGGAGGCATCCAGTCTCCAGGCTCTAGTAGTCATTTCCAGTTGTGGGAACTGCAAAGTCAACGTGATCGGGTGGTGGTCAGAAATGTACATACTCTCTATGGTCACGTCCTATAAGAAGGTCAAATCGGTCTGGTGGATAAATAGGTAGTCTAGCCTCGAGTAGCGGTTATGTGGATGTGAGAAGAAAGTATAGTCTTTCCCTTGGGGCTGTAGTGTACGCCAAGCGTCATGTAGGGCAAGAGAGGCTACTGCAAGCTTGGCTTGGCGCAAGGCAGAGAATGGGAGCGAGGAGGTACCTGTGGAGATATCAAGAAGTGGGTCTAGGGTCATGTTGAGATCTCCCCCTAGTATCAAAAGGCCTGTCTTAAATGTTGTGAGCCGCAGAAGGCAGTATGCTGTTTTATACTCACCGTTTATGAATTTATGTCTAGACTTGTAGTTACACACAGTGTGTTTAGGGGAAAGCTTGGGGGTGTTCCATCAGGGGTCATTTATGGAGCATTATGTATTCCGCTTGTTGCCTTGAGAAAGGCAGGCTGTGAAACATTGTTGCAATAAAGCTACTACATCATCCTCCTTGACTCTGGCCGTTTAAAAGTAGCTTTTGTGTTGCAATCTCTATATATAGGTCACTCAACCTGTTATTTTGTACCATATTCCTGCTATTCATTGCACAAGTTTTTATGTTAAGACCATTTGCTTTTCTGTTACTTTCATTCTCTTCTACTACAGATGGCTGGATGGCACAAGAGAAACAATTGTTTACTATAATAATGCACTCATTATGCTGGGTCATCATCTTTACTACCTAGCTGGGTGAATTTTTGCTAATTAATGAATTCATTAATTATGTAGTGCTTCTTGGTCTTGTGAGGTTTAAATGTTTCTGTGTTTATTTGAAGTACTCCCTGATGAAGGGCCATGGCCAAAATATGTGGTAAACTAAAAAGCATCTGAGCAACACTGGAAATCTTCCCATTCTCTGTTTACAGTGAGTTGAACATTTGTGTGGTGACATCCCATGCTAAGTATTGGAAAACTCTCATCTAAACACTAGATCGTCTGGTGGCTGATCATTGACCTCATCTTTTATTCTGCATACTGCATATATAACATGTATAATAACAAAATATGTACAGCATTTAGGGTTGGGTTTATCTAAGTATTTAGAATGAAAGACTAAGTTCTAAGAGGAAATTCAGTTAGTATTTTGTAAGCATAGTTACTGCTTAATGAATGTTTATTAGATTCACTGTGCACAGGCGTATTTTATGTGAGGATTAGCAATGAGCCAGGTGGGAATTGGTGGATCTCTCTAAGTGCTTAGCTATCAAATCCAAATGTCTCTTAAAAAATTAAAAAATTGTGAAAATGTCTAGTAATGTATAATTTATTCTTAAATGAAGAAATGTCTTGCCTTAATTTATCCCATTTTAATATTTTAGATAGGACTTTAAATTGAGCTGGATTACTTCTCTTGTCATTCAGATACCAACTCTTATTTTCCAGGCCAAGTTAGGAAAAAAGTGGAAAGTTCCCCATGAGGCTTTTTAGCAGCAAATAGAAGTCAAATATTTTGTAAAAAAATCTGATTTTTTATTATTATTTCAAAGGATGGTTAGACACAAAACATATATAAAAAATTAATTAAAATATGAGCTCTGGTATATACAAGGCGAGATAAAATAGGCTAGGAAAGGTTATACATCAAGGGTGATACATTGTTACACTTTAAATTGCACTATCCGATGTATGGAAATGCCCCAATGCATTTCGGCCTCAAAGGTTATGGTCTTCTTCAGGGGATCCTTACATTTCTATAAATACATCAAGTGGACAGATTTCAAAATTCTAATTGTCATGTAATTTAAAGTGGAGTTCCACCCAAAAATGGAACTTCAGCAGGAATATAGCAGGGACCTGAGAGGACGCACAGCGCGACTCGCGCATGCGCAGTAGGGAACCAGGAAGTGAAGCCGCACGGCTTCACTTCCTTATTCCCTTACAGAGGATGGCGGTGGCAACAGCCGAGAGCTGAAGGACGGATTGGATTCGGTTGCCAACACCGCGGGCTCCCTGGACAGGTAAGTGTAAATATATTAAAAGTCAGCAGCTGCAGTATTTGAAGCTGCTGGCTTTTAATATTTTTTTTTTCAGCAAACCTCCGCTTTAATATCCAATACAGTCTCATTTGTACTCAGAGCCTCATGTAATCATATTGGAAAGGTCTGAGTGGAAATGGGAAAAGTGACCTGGGGTGTGCCGAAAGTCACATGGTCAGTATGCCTAAAAGGGGGCAAAAATCAGACAGTAATATGAGCTAGCAAACGATTGATGAAAAGTAACCGTATGTGACATTGAGCAGCCAAACCGCATGAAAGCCCATGACATCTCCACAAGTGGATCCAGGACATATCCGGAGATGCATGCTGAATTTCACCTACCTAACTACTCCACAACGTGAAACAGGGACCCCTTGGAGAGAAGCAGCAGAAACTGCACCTATCCTAAAAGGAAAGGCCAAACCTAGGTATGGCAGCAGGGTATGGCAATGTTTATGCACTGCGCTAGTAAAGAAGGGAGCACCAGGGACAAGCAAAGTGGCCTGTCCCTGGGTACTTCTGCTGATGCCACCATGAGTCGATCTAGGACTGTGACTGGACGCCAGCTTGTGGAAAGCTTGAGCTGAGAGTGGCAAAAGGCAATGAACGCAAGTAGATATTGAATGTATGTAACGAATAGAACCAAGGACACCGAGACGGAAAAACCTGGAAGGTATCCCAAGCCGTGTAACCAGCCTTCCTAGGCTTAAACTGACAGCGACTTGTAGACCAAGCTTCAATTGTAGCACGGAAGCCAGGACGTTGTAGCACAGGGGTACGTGGTTGGGACCTGCTGGAAAATCAGGCAACTAAAATGGGACAGAACATCTGCTGCAAACACTACCTTACTGATGAACCTATAGTAATTGAAAAATGGAACTGAAAGGACAGCCAAATCAGCCTACATACAACAAAGTGTAAAGACCTGGAACTGTTTGACACCACCTGAGGTAGACTGATTGTCCGTGCGATCACTGGCCCAACCATCTCCCCTTGCTGTCCGATGGACGTGGGCACAGAGGAAAGTGACGTTAGTTCCCGTAGAACAACGGGACCCTGTTTGAAAACTATGATGAGGAGGAAATCACCCACACAGTGGATGACTACCTGACAGCATACTACATGGGAGAGCCATGTACAGAACCCCTAACCAGAGCCGGACGGATGGAGGCAAAGTCTTCAATATCTGCTGCCAGTGAGATGACCTATGCGAACGAGAAAAAACACTGTCATAAACAAGAGTTAACCAAATGAATCCCAACCTACCTTAAGAAAAAGGAAAATCTCATGCTTCCCTTACCGCTACTGATATAAAGGTGACCAAGAATAAATGACAAAGTAACTGTTATGCAGGACTGAAAATGTGACACACTCCAGAAACTAGCAAGGCCAAGATACCTGAGGCATGTGAGGCAGTTTAAAAATGTAACTCAGGCCTATTCAACCTGAAGACGTGTCAGGCAAGAGACATGAGAAGTGTGATGTCATGACGTATGAACTCATGACAAGACATGTGAGAAATGGATGAGGAGACTTGCCACTATACCAGCCAGATAAAATGATTGTCTCAAACCTTTGGAACCCAAGAACGTAATAAGTAATCCTGATGAGGAGCATTGCCGTGAGATCTAATGTGTAGATACGAACCGGACTTGTGTATGAAATAACAATGAAAGGAATGTACATACCAGTCTCAAAAAAATAGCCAAGCCGAGTTACCTGAGGCACATCAGGCAAATTAAAAACGTAAACTCAGGCCTATCCAACCTGAAGACGTGTCAGGCAAGTGATGTGAGTAGTGAGATGTCATGATGTATGAACTTGTGACTTGGTCATGAGCGAACGGATGAGGAGACTTGCCACTGTAATGGCCAATTAGAAACGATTAACTCAATCCTTTGGCACCCATAACGTGATAGGTAACCTTGCAGTGGAGTGTTGCCGAGAGACCTAAGGTGTAGATGAACCTGACTCATGAATAAAATGAAAATAAGAAATGTACGTTGTGCCGGACTGAAAACGTACCAGTCTCAAGAAACTAGCCAAGCACATCAGGCAAATTAAAATGTAAACTCAGGCCTATGCAACTTGAGGACATGTCAGGCAAGTGAAACGAGTAGTGAGATGTCATGACATATGAACTTGTGACGTGGACACAATGAACCTGAAAACGTGTCAGGCAAGTGATAACTTATTGAACAGAAACCGAGATGTAACGTATGTAACACAGATGAGGAGACTTGGCACTGCACAAGCCAATTAAAAACGACCAACTCAATCTGTGGATAATGCCAAGACTAACCATGAACATATAACTAAAAATAATGAAAACGTATGCATGATACCCAGCAAAATGATGAAAAAAACAACTACGAACTGAAAATAAAACAAAAAACACACAACTGGGTGAGGAACATAACTGCGTGAGAACCGTGAGCAGACTGAGAAAAGTAACTGAACAAGAACCGTGAGTAGCGTGAGCAGCATGAGAACCGAGGCTGCATGAGAAACGTAGCTGCATGAGCATGTAAGCTGTATGAGCAACGTGAGATATGTGGAAACCCGGGAAAAACGTGCATCACATGGAAAACCTGTGTAGGCCTATAGATGAAAGTTGCGCGAGAAATATAAAAAAAAATTGCATGAGAAACGTAACATCGCAAGAGAAACGTAACATCGCAAGAGAATGTAAAATCGCATAAGAAACGTAAAAATCGCATGAGAAAAATAAAATCGCATGAGAAACATAAAACCGCAAGAGAAACGTGACATTGCATGAGAAACGTAAAACCGCAAGAGAAACGTGACATCGCAAGAGAAACGTAAAATCGCAAGAGAAATGTAAAATCGCAAGAGAAATGTAAAATCGCAAGATAAACATAAAAACGCAAGAGAAACGTAAAAATGTAAGAGAAACGTGACAGCGCATGAGAAACGTAAAAAACGCATGAGAAAAATGTGAGTAAGAATGAGATACGAAAGCTGCAACATTTGAGAGCTAAGTTAAAACTGATTGTACACTGAACAAATTTTTTTTTTTTCCATTTCCTAATAACTGGCCAAAATGCACTCAAATGGGCAATGTGGGCACCCACTCACCTGACAAAGTCGAAACCAAGGTGCTAGGTGCAAGAAAGCTGTCTAATCCCCAACTGCACTGGGTGCCAGCATGCGGTACCCCCAGCAGGGGATTCCTCATCCATGCTCCTAACACCCAGTGCCAGTACCCAGCTCGGCCATTCCGGCGGACTGGCCGAACTGGCCGAGCCCATGAATGCCATAGAGCCCTCTCCCTAGCTGCCATCTGCGGCGTCCATGGAGAGTCAAATATGGCCGTGACGTCATGTAGCAAGGAGGATGACGGGAAATGTAGTTCCAGATATGCCATGCTGCATATTCCGAGACTTACATGCCCACAGACACGCCCAGCCCACACTTCTGACTGGTGAGCAGGAATCTGCACTCCAGTCAAATGAACCGAGACTAACCCGCCCCCTCAGCCATGCCTACAACCACTCCTATGAGCCCAACCCACACTACCCTCGTCCATCCCATTGCCTGGACGATCCCTGTTCCTCGGACATACGGCCGGTCTTCAGACTGAGTGGCTCAGCCCCCTCCGTGCTCTGAACTGGCTGTACACTGTCCGGGGATGACCAGGGGGGATGGAGGGGAATCGGATGATGGAGCAGCGCTCCGCAGTGGGGTTAGAAAATAAAGATTTACCGAGGGTGGAGGACCCGGCTCTAGTGACCGGGGCTGGGCGCTGCCCAACTGATCGAACCAGTCACCTGACCTGTGCGTGAAAAGGCAGGCAGCACCCCCTCGAGACTCCCACCCGCATAAACCGCAGGCACGAGTGCCTAGAGAAACAATATGAACCTGCTGCAGCCCAACCCGAGCTGCCATCATGCTGAACGAAAACCAGAAGTGCCGAAACCATTGAGGAATACGTGAGCCACCACTGCAAACACGTCACCGTCGACAGGCAAGGAGGAAGGAGGGAGGGTTTAAATACATCCCGACTCCTCCTACAAAATCAGGCGGTCAGCCTTCCATTTATTACATCTACATTGTTTCATGTTTGATTTATGTAATCACAGTGTATTTACCCTTTCCACCAGGAAGGCTCGCTTAACCAGAGACTTCTTTAAAAACCAGATAATCCTCTCATGTGCGATCTCGGACCCACTGAGAGACTGTCCATGCCCTCAACCCAAGGGGGCAACCCCGATCTGTGAGGCTTACAAGTGGTCACATGTTTAATGGCCCCCCAACGGGGAATCAAATGGGCAGGAGCACCTGAAAATTGTAATTATACATAATTAGCATACCAAAGAGGTAAGGGTAGTTTTTTAGGACATTGTGAGAGGGGGAGAATCTTATTGAAAGGAGTCCCCCTCCATGTGCTGCCGGGGTTGTTTCAATGTTAACTTAGCATATAATCTAGGTTTTTTCTCCATAGAGGGGTTGGGACACATACACACATACATGCATCTATTTCCTCTCTTAATCTTGCTGACACAATATCATTGTGTCACTCCTTACTGTTTATAACATACCCAGATCATCTGTTGTATGCCTAATACTAAGATGATTGTGGGAACAACACACAATTCACCATTGCAACCAAATAAAAAATGGTATACCATGTACGGCGTGGCATGGTTTCTCTTATATAGTGATTGGATATAAACTTCCCAACCCCTCTAAGGAGAAAAAACCTAGATTATATACTAAGTTAACATTGAGACAACCCGGGGCAGCACACGGAGGAGGTCTCCTTTCATTAAGATTCTCCCCCTCTCACAATGTCCTAAAAAACTACCCTTACCTCTTTTGGTATGCTAATTATGTATAATTACAATTTTCAGGTGCTCCTGCCCATTTGATTCCCTGTTGGGGGGCCGTTAAACATGTGACCAATTGTAAGGCTCACAGATGGGTTGAGGGCATGGACAGGCTCTCAGTGGGTCCGGGATAGTGCTTGAGAGGATTATCTGGTTTTTAACCACTTGACGACCGCCTTACGCCGATGTACGTCGGCAAAGTGGCACGGACAGGCAAAATCACGTACAGGGTACGTGATTTGCCTTCCGCGGGTGGGGGGTCCGATCGGACCCCCCCCCGGTGCCCGAGGCGGTCGTCTTTTGTCCAGCGGCGATCGGTGATGAGGGGGAGACCATCCGTTCGTGGCCCCCCCCTCGCGATCGCCGCCGGCCAATGAGAACACTCCTTTGCTGCTGTATGCTAAACAGCAGCAAAGGAAGTGATGTCATCTCCCCTCGGGTCGGTATTTTCCGTTCCGGCCCGAGGAGAGAAGACATCTATGTGAGTGCACAAACACACACACACACAGTAGAACATGCCAGGCACACAAAACACCCCGATCGCCCCCCGATCCCCCCCCAATCACCCCCCCCCCCTGTCACAAACTGACACCAGCAGTTTTTTTTTTTTTTTTTCTGATTACTGCATAGTGTCAGTTTGTGACAGTTACAGTGTTGGGACAGTGAGTATTACCCCCCTTTAGGTCTAGGGTACCCCCCTAACCCCCCCTAATAAAGTTTTAACCCCTTGATCACCCCCTGTCACCAGTGTCACTAAGCGATCATTTTTCTGATCGCTGTATTAGTGTCGCTGGTGACGCTAGTTAGTGAGGTAAATATTTAGGTTCGCTGTCAGCGTTTTATAGCGTCAGGGACCCCCATATACTACCTAATAAATGTTTTAACCCCTTGATTGCCCCCTAGTTAACCCTTTCACCACTGATCACCGTATAACCGTTACGGATGACGCTGGTTAGTTCGTTTATTTTTTATAGTGTCAGGGCACCCGCCGTTTATTACCGAATAAAGGTTTAGCCCCCTGATCGCCCGGCGGTGATATGCGTCGCCCCAGGCAGCGTCAGATTAGCGCCAGTACCGCTAACACCCACGCATGCAGCATACGCCTCCCTTAGTGGTATAGAACGGATCAATATCTGATCCGATCAGATCTATACTAGCGTCCCCAGCAGTTTAGGGTTCCCAAAAACGCAGTGTTAGCGGGATCAGCCCAGATACCTGCTAGCACCTGCGTTTTGTGCCTCCGCCCAGCCCACCCAAGTGCAGTATCGATCGATCACTGTCACTTACAAAACACTAAACGCATAACTGCAGCGTTCGCAGAGTCAGGCCTGATCCCTGCGATCGCTAACAGTTTTTTTGGTAGCATTTTGGTGAACTGGCAAGCACCAGCCCCAGGCGTCAGGTTAGCGCCAGTACCGCTAACACCCACGCACGCAGCATACGCCTCCCTTAGTGGTATAGTATCTGAACGGATCAATATCTGATCCGATCAGATCTATACTAGCGTCCCCAGCAGTTTAGGGTTCCCAAAAACGCAGTGTTAGCGGAATCAGCCCAGATACCTGCTAGCACCTGCGTTTTGCCCCTCCGCCCGGCCCAGCCCAGCCCACCCAAGTGCAGTATCGATCGATCACTGACACTTACAAAACACTAAACGCATAACTGCAGCGTTCGCAGAGTCAGGCCTGATCCCTGCGATCGCTAACAGTTTTTTTTGTAGCGTTTTGGTGAACTGGCAAGCACCAGCCCCAGGCAGCGTCAGATTAGCGCCAGTACCGCTAACACCCACGCACGCACCGTACACCTCCCTTAGTGGTATAGTATCTGATCGCATCAATATCTGATCCGATCAGATCTATACTAGCGTCACCAGCAGTTTAGGGTTCCCAAAAACGCAGTGTTAGCGGGATCAGCCCAGATACCTGCTAGCACCTGCGTTTTGCCCCTCCGCCCGGCCCGGCCCAGCCCACCCAAGTGCAGTATCGATCGATCACTGACACTTACAAAACACTAAACGCATAACTGCAGCGTTCGCAGAGTCAGGCCTGATCCCTGCGATCGCTAACGTTTTTTGGTAGCGTTTTGGTGAACTGGCAAGCGCCAGCGGCCTAGTACACCCCGGTCGTAGTCAAACCAGCACTGCAGTAACACTTGGTGACGTGGCGAGTCCCATAAGTGCAGTTGAAGCTGGTGAGGTGGCAAGCACAAGTAGTGTCCCGCTGCCACCAAAAAGACAAACACAGGCCCATCGTGCCCATAGTGCCCTTCCTGCTGCATTCGCCAATCCTAATTGGGAACCCACCGCTTCTGCAGCGCCCGTACTTCCCCCATTCACATCCCCAACCAAATGCAGTCGGCTGCATGAGAGGCATTTTCTTTATGTCCTCCCGAGTACCCCTACCCAGCGAACCCCCCCAAAAAAGATGTTGTGTCTGCAGTAAGAGCGCGGATATAGGCGTGACACCCGCTATTATTGTCCCTCCTGTCCTGACAATCCTGGTCTTGCATTGGTGAATGTTTTGAACGCTACCATTCACTAGTTGAGTATTAGCGTAGGGTACAGCATTGCACAGACTAGGCACACTTTCACAGGGTCTCCCAAGATGCCATCGCATTTTGAGAGACCCGAACCTGGAACTGGTTACCGTTATAAAAGTTAGTTACAAAAAAAGTGTAAAAAAAAAAAAAAATATGAAATAAAAAAAAATAGTTGTTGTTTTATTGTTCTCTCTCTCTCTATTCTCTCTCTCTATTGTTCTTCTCTTTTTTACTGTATTCTATTCTGCAATGTTTTATTGTTATTGTTATTGTTATTATGTTTTATCATGTTTGTTTTTCAGGTGTGTAATTATTTACACTTTACTGTGCTTTATTGTTAACCATTGTTAACCATTTTTTTGTCTTCAGGTACGCCATTCACGACTTTGAGTGGTTATACCAGAATGATGCCTGCAGGTTTAGGTATCATCTTGGTATCATTCTTTTCAGCCAGCGGTCGGCTTTCATGTAAAAGCAATCCTAGCGGCTAATTAGCCTCTAGACTGCCTTTACAAGCCGTGGGAGGGAATGCCCCCCCCCCCCACCGTCTTCCGTGTTTTTCTCTGGCTCTCCTGTCTCAACAGGGAACCTGAGAATGCAGCCGGTGATTCAGCCAGCTGACCATAGAGCTGATCAGAGACCAGAGTGGCTCCAAACATCTCTATGGCCTAAGAAACCGGAAGCTACGAGTATTTCATGACTTAGATTTTGCCGGATGTAAATAGCGCCATTGGGAAATTGGGGAAGCATTTTATCACACCGATCTTGGTGTGGTCAGATGCTTTGAGGGCAGAGGAGAGATCTAGGGTCTAATAGACCACAATTTTTTCAAAAAAGAGTACCTGTCACTACCTATTGCTATCATAGGGGATATTTACATTCCCCGAGATAACAATAAAAATGATTAAAAAAAAAATATGAAAGGAACAGTTTAAAAGTAAGATTAAAAAAGCAAAAAAATAATAAAGAAAAAAAAAAAAAAAAAAAAAACACCCCTGTCGCCCCCTGCTCTCGCGCTAAGGCGAACGCAAGCGGCGGTCTGTCGTCAAACATAAACAGCAATTGCACCATGCATGTGAGGTATCACCGCGAAGGCCAGATCGAGTGCAGTAATTTTTCCAGTAGACCTCCTCTGTAAATCTAAAGTGGTAACCTGTAAAGGCTTTTGAAGGCTTTTAAACATGTATTTATTTTGTTGCCACTGCACGTTTGTGCGCAATTTTAAAGCATGTCATGTTTGGTATCCATGTACTCGGCCTAAGATCATCTTTTTTATTTCATCAAACATTTGGGCAATATAGCGTGTTTTAGTGCATTAAAATTAAAAAAAGTGTGTTTTTTCCCCAAAAAATGCGTTTGAAAAATCGCTGCGCAATTACTGTGTGAAAAAAAAAAATGAAACACCCACCATTTTAATCTGTAGGGCATTTGCTTTAAAAAAATATATAATGTTTGGGGGTTCAAAGTAATTTTTTTGCAAAAAAAAAAAACTTTTTCATGTAAACAATAAGTGTCAGAAAGGGCTTTGTCTTCAAGTGGTTAGAAGAGTTGGTGATGTGTGACATAAGCTTCTAAATGTTGTGCATAAAATGCCAGGACAGTTCAAAACCCCCCCAAATGACCCCATTTTGGAAAGTAGACACCCCAAGCTATTTGCTGAGAGGCATGTCGAGGCCATGGAATATTTTATATTGCGACACAAGTTGCGGGAAAGAGACAAATTTTTTTTTTTTTTTTTGCACAAAGTTGTCACTAAATGATATATTGCTCAAACATGCCATGGAAATATGTGAAATTACACCCCAAAATACATTCTGCTGCTTCTCCTGAGTACGGGGATACCACATGTGTGAGACTTTTTGGGAGCCTAGCCGCGTACGGGACCCCGAAAACCAAGCACCGCCTTCAGGCTTTCTAAGGGCGTGAATTTTTGATTTCACTCTTCACTGCCTATCACAGTTTCGGAGGCCATGGAATGCCCAAGTGGCACAAAACCCCCCCAAATGACCCCATTTTGGAAAGTAGACACCCCAAGCTATTTGCTGAGAGGTATAGTGAGTATTTTGCAGACCTCACTTTTTGTCACAAAGTTTTGAAAATTGAAAAAAGAAAAAAAAAAATGTTTTTTCTTGTCTTTCTTCATTTTCAAAAACAAATGAGAGCTGCAAAATACTCACCATGCCTTTCAGCAAATAGCTTGGGGTGTCTACTTTCCAAAATGGGGTCATTTGGGGGGGTTTTGTGCCACCTGGGCATTCCATGGCCTCCGAAACTGTGATAGGCAGTAAAGAGTGAAATCAAAAATTTTCACCCTTAGAAATCCTGAAGGCAGTGATTGGTTTTCGGGGTCCAGTACGCGGCTAGGCTCCCAAAAAGTCCCACACATGTGGTATCCCCATACTCAGGAGAAGCAGCTAAATGTATTTTGGGGTGCAATTCCACATATGCCCATGGCCTGTGTGAGCAATATATCATTTAGTGACAACTTTATGAAAAAAAAAAAAAAAAAAAAAAAAAAGTGTCACTTTCCCGCAACTTGTGTCAAAATATAAAATATTCCATGGACTCAATATGCCTCTCAGCAAATAGCTTGGGGTGTCTACTTTCCAAAATGGGGTCATTTTGGGGGGTTTTGTGCCACCTGGGCATTCCATGGCCTCCGAAACTGTGATAGGCAGTGAAGAGTGAAAGCAAAAATTTACACCCTTAGAAATCCTGAAGGCGGTGATTGGTTTTCGGGGCCCCGTACGCGGCTAGGCTCCCAAGAAGTCCCACACATGTGGTATCCCCATACTCAGGAGAAGCAGCTAAATGTATTTTGGGGTGCAATTCCACATAGGCCCATGGCCTGTGTGAGCAATATATCATTTAGTGACGACTTTTTGTAAATATTTTTTTTTTTTTTTGTCATTTTTCAATCACTTGGGACAAAAAAAATAAATATTCAATGGGTTCAACATGCCTCTCAGCAATTTCCTTGGGGTGTCTACTTTCCAAAATGGGGTCATTTGGGGGGGTTTTGTACTGCCCTGCCATTTTAGCACCTCAAGAAATGACATAGGCAGTCATAAACTAAAAGCTGTGTAAATTCCAGAAAATGTACCCTAGTTTGTAGACGCTATAACTTTTGCGCAAACCAATAAATATACGCTTATTGACATTTTTTTTACCAAAGACATGTGGCCGAATACATTTTGGCCTAAATGTATGACTAAAATTTAGTTTATTGGATTTTTTTTATAACAAAAAGTAGAAAATATCATTTTTTTTCAAAATTTTCGGTCTTTTTCCGTTTATAGCGCAAAAAATAAAAACCGCAGAGGTGATCAAATACCATCAAAAGAAAGCTCTATTTGTGGGAAGAAAAGGACGCAAATTTCGTTTGGTTACAGCATTGCATGACCGCGCAATTAGCAGTTAAAGCGACGCAGTGCCAAATTGGAAAAAGACCTCTGGTCCTTAGGCAGCATAATGGTCCGGGGCTCAAGTGGTTAAAGAAGTCTCTGGTTAAGCGAGCCTTTCTGACGGAAAGGGTAAATACAATGTGATTACATAAATCAAACACAAAACAATGTAGACGTAATAAATGAGATGATGTATTTATAGAAATGTAAGGTTCCCTGAAGAAGACCATAACCTTTGAGGTCGAAATGCATTGGGGCATTTCCATACATCGGATAGTGCAATTTCAAGTGTAACAATGTATCACCCTTGATATATAACCTTTCCTAGCCTATTTTGTCTCCCCTTGTATATACCAAAGCTCATATTTTAATTAATTTTTATATATGTTTTGTGTCTAACCATCCTTTGAAATAATAATAAAAAATCTGTGATTTTTTTACAAAATATTTGACTTCTATTTGCTGCTAAAAAGCCCTGTGGGGAACTTTCTACTTTTTTCTTTTCAAAGACTGTTATTGGGATGTGCAGCCCTCTCAGACTCTCACATATGTGTCGCTCTATGATATAGTTCTTCTTTTGGGTGGTTAAACACCCCTTCCCCGCCTTCTAACACATGAGAGCTGAAACATGAGCTTTGGTACATTGTATTTCTGTAAACATACACTGAACATAGGATTTACTGTTTTGCGATTACAACTTTCATGTCGACTTGATACATGCAATCTAATACTTTTGGTTTTCTTGTTGAATGCCAAAGTCTTCCTTCGCTGCTCGAGACCGGATCATATTCCGGGTCGGGACAGTGATTGAAATAAATAAAAAACTTTGTTAAATTAAATAAAAATGTATATATAGACTCCAGGCCACAATGTACCCCGACCCAAATAAGTCCATTTCCCATGTACCCTTTTTAAGGGGCTTCACTTCAGGGAGGATGTGCTGGGATGGCTGGATCACGAGAGTATAGATATAAAGGGAGAAGGTGAGTAATAGCCCCTCCTTTGATATGAAATTAATTCTTTGTCCTTAGTGAGACAAGACCTTCTGGCACGCATATAAACATAAAAAAACATATTTGAGGCAAAGCCCCCTTTTTCCCAGGTATGAAAGTACTTCTTCTCCGGGAAACGATGTGATTTAGATAAATACATGTAACTAAATGTGGACCTGTTGGTTCTCCCTTTTGTCTCCTAGGCTAGGTTTCCACGATTGTGACCCCAAAGTCGCGCAATTTACAGTGTGACTTTGCAATGCAATTGCATTGTCATGCAACTGGTGAGAGCCGTGGTAGTGCAGGTCGCACCGAAGTTGGAACACAATAGTACAACAGCCTTTTTGTAGTCGCTGCGACTTGAGTCACACCGCTTAGAACAGGGACCATTGAAATAAATAGATTTTGACTTGTCATGCGACTTGACGTGTGTCAAGTCGCACAGCAAGTTACAGTCGTGGAAACAGAGCCTTTTTCTAGAGTACAAGTCTTGCTCTCGTATCCATCCATCTCTGACCGGCCTTTCCTGCTGTATGAGGTTAAAGGGAACTATACTTTATACCTTTTTATTCATTGTTTTGTTAGTCAGTATGCAATGTACCTGCTTACCTGCTCATTACAAATCATTACTTATGAATACAATTATGTGCATAGACACTAATACTGTTGCAATGTCAAAAAAGGATGCAAGTTATGTGCAAAATCAAAAGCAAAGTAAAAAATCAATTTTCCATTTCTTTTCCCCCTCACAGATCTCTTGAGCCACTGTCTTTTTTGTCCGCCTCTCGCCCTTGGAGACGTTACCTCTAACCTGTTAGGCTTCCCGGCACGGTAGAGATATGTGTGTACTTCACGTATCCCCCTTTTTCAGCCCCTGCAATATTAACATCTACCACTGTGGGGAGCTTATACTGTGCCGGCGGCGTTCTGTGATCGCCATCGGACAGGGGGGGTGACACCGTTCGCGGTATGGCCGACTCGCATTGAGCGGAGGTCCCTCTGCCACGCATGCGTGTCACCTCTCACGTCACGTTATTACGTCGGGGGCACGGAGGAATCCGGGGCAGTCCAGCCTTCCAGAATGCCAAGGTGGCCACAGAAGGGCCGCCATAGGCGGCTCATTGGCCCCCTCCTGAGGGGAACTTCCAGAGACAGAAGCACACACCTGTTACTCATTTTCAAATTAATTACTAAGGTACTTAAGATACGCCCCCCACCAGCAGTCCTCAGACGGCGCCCGGGGAGAGCACACAGATATGCTTTGCAAGATGGATGGGTAAGAACGGACATCAGTGTGCTGCTGGGTTTCATTACTGAAAAAAAATCTATTACTGAGTAGTTTATTACAAATCTCTTCAACACAGATGCAGTATTTATACTCTACTGATCTGAACACACAATTACTTCAACAACGCAATAAGGTATTAATTATTTTATTTTTAATCTTTTACTTTTTGTTTATGCAATACATGGTTACTCCATAGCACTCTTTGTAACACTCACCTTCACTTCGCATCTTCTCGCCCTTTTGGTTTGGATGCATTAGTATCACACGACATATTTTGTCTCCTTCATTGTAAATCTTATTGAAAACAATACACTTGTAAGTTTTTGTCACCTTTTCAAAATTCCTATTTTATTTATTTTTATTTTTCACTTGTGTCTGTCTTGTGGTTTGGGCATGAATTGCTTACGTGCACACCCTCAGCTTATATTTGATTTAGCACACATATATTTTCCATTTCTAATGGATTGCATTCATTTGGCCGCCATAAGCAGTAATCACACACATACATGCACCTATTTCCTCTCTTCATCTTGCTGACACAATATCATTGTGTCACTCCTTACTGTTTCTAACATACCCAGATCATCTGTTGTATGCCTAAGGCTACTTTCACACTGAAGCATTGCGGGCGCTGGCGGTAAAGCGGCGCTATATTTAGCGGCGCTTTACCATCATTTTAGCGGCGCTATTCGGCCACTAGCGGGGCAGTTTTAACCCCTGCTAGTGGCCAAAAAAGGGTTAAAACTGCAGCGCTTTGCAGGTGGGTTTGGAGCACTGCTCCATTGTTTTCAATGGGAAGAGGAGCTTTAGGAGCCGTAAATACAGCGCTCCAAAGATGCCGCTTGCAGGACTTTTTAGACCGCCATGCAAGTGCACCACTCCAGTGTGAAAGCCCTCAGGGCTTTCACATTGGAGTGCATTGAGCGGCTCTTTCAGGGCGCTTTGAAGGGGCGCTATTTTTCGCACTTTAGCGCCTGCAAAGCGCCTCGGTGTGAAAGGGGCCTACTACTAAGATGATTGTGGGAACAAAGCACAATTCACCATTGCAACCAAATTAAAAAATGATATACCTTGTACGGCGTGACATGGTTTCTCTTATATAGGGATTGAATATAAACTTCCCAACCACTCTATTGGAGAATAAAAACTAGATTATATACTATGTTAACATTGAAACAACCCCGGCAGCACACGGAGGGGGACTCCTTTCATTAAGATTCTCCCCCTCTCACAATGTCCTAAAAAACTACCCTTACCTCTTTGGTATGCTAATTATGTATAATTACAATTTTCAGGTGCTCCTGCCCATTTGATTCCCCATTGGGGAACCATGTGACCACTTGCAAGCCTCACAGATCGGGGCATGGACAGGCTCTCAGTGGGTCCGGGATCGCACTTGAGAGGATTATCTGGTTTTTAAAGAAGTTTCTGGTTAAGCGAGCCTTCCTGGCAGAAAGGGTAAATACACTGTGATTACATAAATCAAACAAGAAACAATGTAGACGTAATAACTGAGACTGTATTGGATATTAAATTACATGACAATTAGAATATTGAAATCTGTCCTCTTGATGTATTTATAGAAATGTAAGGATCCCCTGAAGAAGACCATAACCTTTGAGGTCGAAATGCATTGGGGCATTTTCCTACATCGGATAGTGCAATTTCAAGTGTAACAATGTATCACCCTTGATGTACAACCTTTCCTAGCCTATTTTGTCTCGCCTTGTATATACCAGAGCTCATATTTTAATACATTTTTTTATATATGTTTTGTGTCTAACCATCCTTTGAAACAATAATAAAAAATCTGTGATTTTTTTTTTACAAAATATTTGACTTCTATTTGCTGTTAAAAATCCCCATGGGGAACTTTCCACTTTTTTCTTTTCAAAGTCTGTTATTGGGGTGTGCAGCCCTCTCAGACTCTCACATACGTGTCGCTCTATGATATAGGAAAATAATGCCTAAATCTGACACCTTCGATGTGCATAAAGATGTGTTTAAAGCAGAAATTCAGTCATTTTTTTCATCTAATAAATCTTCTGCCCTTGTTGTTTGAACTTTGGATAGTAAAACGTTTATTTCTTCCAGTAAATACCTTATATAGCCCACTTCCTGTTTCTTGCCTGGTCATTAGCCTAGGCTAATGACATCATGCACAGATCTCTCTCTCTCTCACTCTTGTGAGAGTTTGTCAGGAAGGGAGGGGGGTGAGTCATAAGAGGGCCCATGAGAGCTGCAGAGCTGTAGGTGTGCCTCTGTGTGTCTATGTAAATCCAGGAAGTGAATATGCAGTAGCTTCAGCTGCCCACGGTTAAAATGGATGCAGTCAGACTCAGTGGAGGGAGATTTCTGCAGCATATTTGGCAGGTACAGAATCACAGTATATATAAAATAATATGCAAAGTGGTTGGAGGGAAGCTTCAGAATGGCAAAGATGTTTTGAAAACAAATTATGTGAGCAGACTGCAGTTCCTCTTTAATATCTGCACGTTCTTGCTAACAGAGATAAACTAACTATGGATTGCTACACATAAGATTATGAGGTGAATTAGACCACTAAAAGGATGCATGTAGATCATTTGAGACATGTGTCACAGCTAATTGTGTACATCATATGCATTTATTGAGACATTGAATATATTCCTTTTACCCCTAGCAATGGCAGTAGCCAGTCAATATTGACAAATTTGGGTTCTGCCCATATTAAAACCAACTTCAGCAAAGAGAGGAAGGTAATGTCAGCATAACAAGCAGACCAGCATCAGGAACACATGGTGAGTGTTCAAACCATTTTAACATTACATTTTTGTAACTAATTATCTCAGGTTGTCGACTGCATGATTCTATACTTTCCTCAGACGTCATCACAAACAGCATGCCTGCATAGTGCCTAGACAGCATTTTGCGCTATTTATTATTTTTTGTGCTGTTGCTTCCGATCTTATTCATGGTATGTGCTTAAAAAAAATATATGTAAAATAATGAGACTAACAAAGGGCCATTTTTGGCAAAAGAACAAGTTCAGTATAGCTGACAGTAGCTTCTATAAACTTTAGGAGCTGAACCCTTTAAAGCCACCAAAAACAACATTAATTGAGTTTTATAGCCACAGCATACACTTTAATAGCAATACAAACACCAGTCATTTGTAATATAATTCAATGTAAGTAACTTGAAAAATCTCCTTTGCGGGGGCGCATGCGCGGAGTCTGACAGAGCAGTTATGCACTGCTAGAGCTCCGCTCCGTGACAGAGGAAAAGCTGAATATTTAAGCATACCAGCTGACATACCAGATTACTCTACTTCTACCAGTGAACCCAGAGCTCAGTTGGAGACCTTCAATATGGTTCTAGGAGGTAACCGTAACAAATATAAAACCTCCACAAAGTAGTCACAGGTACGGGCTGCAGCTAAAATGGCGCCACCACCTGCCTCACACAGCACCTCAGAGCGCTCCCATACACTGAAACAGAAGCAGAAACTGTTACACACAGAATTATCTGGTGATTCTGTTACTGAATTATTTCCCTCACAAAACTCTCCACATGAATTTGCTGATTCCCCAGTACCTTTAAAGCAATTTGAACGTATGCTGCAAAAAGCACTGAAACAGACTTCAGAGCATATTACAAGTAGCCTTACAAAAGAAATACGAGAAATTGGTGCTCGTACAGCAGCATTAGAAATTAGAGTGGATGAGGTGGAAATTTCAGGACAAAATAATATGTCAGAAATAGAAAACCTTAAAGAGGAAAACTTAATACTACAATCTAGGCTGGAAGATTACGAGAACAGAGCCAGACGTTCCAACCTCTGCATCAGAGGTATCCCTGAATCTGTGATTGACCTGCATTCAACCATGACTGCCTTATTTCAAGAACTCCAACCGACCCTACCTATCGATCGTTTGGAAATGGACAAAGTTCACCGTGCCCTGATGCCCAGGAAAACAGATGGCCCTCCACGCGATATTATCGCAAAATTTCACTTTTATCGCACAAAAGAGCAACTGCTGGCTGCAGCCAGGGATAAAGGCAATCTTACATTCCAAGGTCATGTTTATCAGTTATTTACTGATTTATCCCAATTGACTATCTCTAAGCATCGATCAATGAAACCTCAACTGACAGTGCTACAAAGTCATCATATCACTTATCAATGGGGTTTTCCATTTTCCATCCGATTCACATACAAGGGCTCAAAGTTTACCTGTAGATCCTCAGATGAACTGCAGCGAGTTTTACAAGATCTGCGCCTTGTGGATGATCCACACATCTCTAATTCATCAAGAAGGAGGTCAACCCCTTCCACCCCTCACAGCTCTTCTCAATCTCCAGAACAAATCGGAAACCAACATGCTCACAAGAGGAGTCGTTTAGCCTCCCTTCCGCTGGATGAAGAAAACTCCATGGACTGACCACTTTTCCTACCCACAGTCGCATCTGAACCCCTCATTGTTTTACCCACTCTTCCAAAGTGCAGTTGCTGAATGACTGTCTCGGGGCTGAAGAGATTGTAAAACTGTATCTTACATTGGTCCTCATACTTTAATTTAATATTAAACCCCCCTTTGCAAGGATTCCTTAACAATTTTGTGTGACAACTGGTATCTCTCTATGTAATTTGTGTCCTTTCATGCATAGGCAAACTATGATGTTTGATAGTGCAGTGTACCCATCCAACATAGGAAGCCATTTCAAAATATCTAAATTGGCTTCACCATTGTAGGGTATCAACTATTTTTCTTTAATCGATCTAGATTTATTGCACAATTCAGTTACCATTTCCTTTATCCATTCAAACTCAGTTTTTTTTTTCTTTTTCTTTTTCTTGAACATTACTAAGCGAATGTTGTAGAAGCATTCAACATATAGATAGTTTTACCTGATATAGTCAGAGCGATAGTTTATCTAAATTCCACGTTCTAATTAATTAATTTATTTATTTATTTATTATTTTTATTTTTTTCTCAATGGTGTCTAAACCCATACCTGTATTTCTGGGTAGTTATAGGTCCATTTGCTCATTTTTATATTCTCTTTCCCAGTTCTCTATTCCACTCCCCATCCCTTTACTCATAATTTTCTCACGTATTTCCCCTACTACACCCTAATATAAATTATAATAATACACTCCAGAATACTGATCTCATTTACCTCCCAGTATGATTAAATGGAGATTTTATCCTTACATTTATTTATAGCCGAGCTGGCTACGTCCCTATACATCTTGATGATGTTCCCTTCATAGGGCTTTTCCTCTTTCCACGGCAGTTTTGTGTGTTCCAATGTGCCTCCCTCGATCGCCCACCAATATTATGTGGACGATTGAAGTCGGCCTTTTTTCCCCTGATGGGGGGATTTCTTCCTCATCACAGGTAATTCTTGATATCTATCATAAGCCACTGTTTACAGTTTTATATCTTACTACTCATGCTACATGTTTCTTTCTCTCTACAGTTTATCCTTGGTCCAACTTTACCTTTTCCTTTTTTTCGTTCAATTGGATTGATCCATTCAGCCAGGAATTCGTGAATAATGGTAAGAATCTTCACTGTTATCATCTACCATGGCACCCTTAAACATTCTTTCCCTGAATGTACAGGGAATTAATGTACCGCAAAAACGCACTAAAGCGTTTAGTTTCTTTCAAGCACAAAAAGCTCATATAGTTTGCTTACAGGAAACTCACTTTACAGTGGACTCCACACCCAAATATATGAGCTCCTCTTATCCACAAATCTACACGGCCTCAGCTACCACTAAGAAACGTGGAACCCTTATAGCTTTTCACCGCTCTCTCCCATTTATCCTCAAATCAGAAATCAAAGATCCCGAAGGGAGATATATTATTCTCACGGGACATATTTTGGATACAGCAGTTACAGTTGTGTCCTATTACGCGCCAAACAAACAGCCTACATCCTTTATGTCTCACCTTCTTCAAGTGGTATCCACGCACAAGATGGGTACAATTATTGTGTGTGGAGATTCAAACCAGGTCCTCCTCCCATTTCTAGATAAATCACCATACTCTCCACCGAGAAGCCCAACCAAGCAATCTTTTCCACAACTTCTCTCGAGATATAATTTAATCGACTCATGGAGGGAAAATAACCCAGCAAAAAGGAAATTTACTTACTATTCACACCCTCATAAAACCTTCTCTCGAATAGACCACATACTCCTAACTGTTGGTATGTTACCAGAGATTCTCTCATCAAATATTATACCAATCCCCTGGTCAGACCACAATGCAGTATATACTACTATAGCATCTACTATTTCTAAATCGCACGACTCATCATGGTACCTCCCTGATATCTTGCTAAAAAACCCATCTCATCGCCTCATATTTGACCAAGCCTTAAAAGAATATCTTATGCACAACACCTCTCCTGAAATTTCTACACTGACCCTCTGGGAAGCACATAAGCCAGTTCTACGAGGAATATTCCAACGCCAATCTGCAATGTTTAAACGGGAGCGGAAAATTCTTGAACGCAAATTGGACTTGGAATATAACACTGCCTTTTTAAATTTCCAAAATAATCCTTCTTCGACCACAAAAACTAGATTAGAAAAGGCTCGTTTAGAATATGATCTCTTTCTCACAGAAAATGCGGATAAATCCCTGCGAAGTTCTAGACACGCATTCTTTATGAAATCTAACAAACCGGACACTATGTTGGCACGTGCTCTTAATTTTAGGCATAAACTATCTAATCCTATCCGACCTCAATTGTATAAGAATAATTTTACCTGCAACCCGGTTAAAATAGTCCACAAATTTAGAACTCATTTAGCTTCCCTATATTCGGAAACAAAAGAATTTAACCCTTCTGAAGCTGATACCTTTTACTCTCAATTAAAGCTTCCTGAACTAACTCAGACCCAAAATTCTCTTCTTGAAGAACCCATTTCAGTGGAAGAGGTAGTGAAAACAATTAAAGAACTAAAGCAAAACAAAAGACCAGGCCCCGATGGTTTCTCAGCCATATATTACCATACTTTTGTAGAGATCCTTTCTCCACTCCTAACCAAAGCTTTCAATACAATATTAGAAGGATACTCATTTAGACAAGAATCGCTAATGGCAATTATATGCATGATCCCAAAACCAAATTCTGATAGCACATCCTGCTCGAATTTCCGCCCCATTTCACTTTTAAACCTTGACATAAAAATTCTAGCGAAAATCTTGGCATCCCGCCTCAACAAAATCATAGGTAACCTTATCCATCGTGACCAAGTAGGCTTTATGCCTACTCGCCAAGCTTGTGATAATGTGCATCGGGCAGTACTCTTGGCACACTTTGCCAAAACTCGCTGCATTCCCGCTTGTTTCCTTTCCCTGGATATTAGGAAAGCTTTTGATTCGGTTTCTTGGCCTTATTTGTATCACACTCTCCAGAAATGGGGGTTTGGACCCCACTTCATTAAATGGATTACAGCACTTTATGACAGACCTCAAGCATATGTAAAATATGCAGGTTATAAATCTGACTCTTTCAAAATAGAAAAAGGCACACGTCAGGGTTGTCCACTTTCCCCATTTTTATTTTCCCTTTTAATAGAACCCCTAGCACAATACATTAGACTAGACCCAAAAATAACCGGAATAGAACTAGGAGGCTTCCATCACAAACTCTGCTTGTTTGCGGATGATATCTTATTATTTTTATCATCTCCCCAAGTCTCTGGTCCCAATCTATTACCTATCCTTAATAGGTTTGCCAATATATCCGGATTAACAATTAACCCCAAAAAATGTTTAGCACTGAATATATCCCTATCTGACAGAGAAAAAGATACGATTAAATCAGCACTTCCATTTACCTGGGCAGAAAAAACAATCCCATATCTTGGTATTCATCTAACAGCTTCCATCTCAGATCTTTTTTCAGCCAATTACCCATCTACTCTGAGAAAAGTGACTAATTTAATGAATCAATGGTCCCACCTTCCATTATCTTGGCTAGGTAGGATTAATACTATTAAAATGTCAATTTTACCTAAGTTACTTTATCTGTTCAGAGTCCTGCCGATCCCGATCCCAGCATACTTTACTCGATTAATTCAGAAAAGAGCAACGACATTTGTATGGGGATCGTCCAAACCTCGCATCCCATCCCAAACATTATATCTTCCTAAGCTTTCTGGCGGCTTGGGTTTTCCCAATTTTGCAGTGTATTACAAAGCTGCCCATATCGCAAGCTTACCAAAGTACCATGCAACATAGGAAACCCCCTTATGGGTATCAATAGAAGCGACTGAATGTGATCCCTTATCTGTCTCAAATCTTCTATGGCTTAATCCTAAAGATCGCACTGGTCTACGTAACCCCATTACTAAACACTTTATATCCCTTCGGGACAGGCTTAAAACTAAACACCAATTACTATCCCCACACAATCCTCTCCTTTCTTTCCTTAAAAATCCGGCTTTTTACCCAGCATGGGTCTCCCCCAAGTCATTCAAAGTCTGGGCTTCCCTAAATGTATCGAGATTACATAAATTTGTTACCTCCTCCAACATTATTCCTTTTCAAATTTTGCAAGAGACCTTTGGGTTACCCCCCTCGGAAATATTTCGGTACCTTCAAATTAAAAATTTCTTCACTCCCTACACAAATATAGACACACCACTTGATCGACTCACACATTTTGAAGCCACATGTAAAAAGGATCCACATGCCAAGAGACTAATCTCTTCTCTTTATTCTCAATTATTAGCTACACCCAACTCGGACAAACCTTCCTATGCTCAGAAATGGGAGGAGGACCTTGGGCGTACAATAACCACTACAGAATGGTCAGATATCTGGTTGGCTACCAAAACATCCTCCCCTAACGTGTTAGCGGTTGAAACCAACTATAAAGTCTTGACCCGGTGGTACCTCGTACCTTCCAGAGTTGCTAAATACTCTCCATCCTGCTCAGCCCTTTGCTTTCGCGGCTGTTCGGACTTGGGCACACAAATGCACATCTGGTGGGCCTGTCCTATAGCTCAAACTTTCTGGAAGGAAATATTTTTAATTGCCTCCAAATTATTCAAAATATCAATGCAACCAGATCCTACTACGGCATTACTTAATCTTAAACCTGTGTGCTTGACGCATTTGCAGTTCAAGCTTTTTGTCCGGCTCCTCACAGCTGCAAAGCAAACTCTCGCGAAAGCATGGAAATCCCCTTCTTTAGTGATAGCTGAGTCAAAACATAGAATGAATAACTTTATGATCCACTCTAAAATGGCTGCCATAGAACACAATCAAATTCCAAAATTTGAAAAAATGTGGTACCCATGGGTTCACTCTTTCGCATCACCATCCTTTGATAATTCAGTCCTCCTGCCATGGTAGTTGATTATATGTGATGGAACTCAAACTTTACTAAACCCCACACTGGCTCTCGGATCAATCCAGTAAATCTCTTTTCTCCACTCTTCTCCTCTTCTTCCTTTTCTTTCTCTATTCCCTTTCCTTCCTCTCCTATCCCCCTCATTAATTCTTGAAGCTCATTGTTACTAATGTTGTATCTTATTCACATTATTTTGGAAATTAACATTGTAGGAATAGATGGATACCTTTTGATAAAATGTATCAGTTTTAAAATCTCTATTCCAAACATCCCTATTTATTTATCATACTTCATTTTGTGTTTTATATTCTTACCTACTTCTGTAAATATTGAGCTTCATTCTTTATGTTAACATGTATCCATAAACATGTATGTTAAGCTTATTACTATGAACTTAATAAAAATCTTTTGACAAGGAAAAATCTCCTTTGCACAACTTCCTGAATTCTCTGCATGCTTTGCTGATTTTTCTATGCTGTTTACTTTCACTTTCTAAGAACTACATAACCCATGTACCTTGCTGTCTACAAGCAGTGATTGCCTCCTGAAGCTCCTCCTCTCAACAGCTCTGTAGTTCAGAAGGTAGGCTCTAGGAATTCTGTCACATGGCATAGTGAACATGCGTCAAATAAATATGTGGAATTCTTCACAAAAAAAAAAGTTTACAAACTTCAGGATCATTCAGATTAATAGGAGTAGGCTACAAATAATTGAAATAAAATGCAGAAATGTGGAAATTAATATATTGTTTAACATTTTGACTATAGAAATGCTTTAATTGTATTCCCTATTACGGTGAATGCTGAAATATCACCAAATCACAGAATTCTTGCCAGAGTTTCAGTAAAACAAAAACTTTCAACTTCAGTTGTCAGTTAAAGTGATGCAGTACCGTATCACAAAAAATGCTCTGGTCATTGAGCAGCCAAATCTTCCGGGGCTGAAGTGGTTAATAGCACCTTCCCTTTACCGCCTGTTCATTTATTTATTTTTTGGGTTGCTCAGGAATGACTTATATGTATGTGGTTGCTATGCTTTGTAGGGTGGGATAGATCAAATGTGGCTTTCTGGGGGAGAAAGGAGGAGGCAGAGTAAAATAAATATAAATATAAATATATATATATATATATATATATATATATATATATATAGCAGTGGTAGTAAATGAAGCCTCATTCAAGATCATAAGGGGATAGGGGTGGGTACCATCATCCTTATATATGGATATTGGAAAGAGGGAACGTGCCTGAAGTTGCTCCAAACATACACTATCTCGGTACCCAAGGATTGAACCAGTTAAAAGGACAATGTCCTTTTAATTGGTTCAATCCTTGGGTACCGATATAGTCCTCGACTTTTTAGTGCTATAGAGTATGTTTGGAGCAGCTCCAGGCACTTTCCCTCTTTCCAATATCCATATATAGCAGTGAGGTATATACAGTACATGTAATGAGGGGGTGATACATGTGGCTGCTAAGAGGGAAAAAGAATTTAACCTCTTCCCCCAAAAGGACGTGCCCTACGTCCTCTACTTGAAGTCGTTTTACTGGGACCATGGCTGCAGCTACATTCATGACCCTGGTATCATTCTTTCCCCTAATCGTCTTTCAGGACAGCCACCTGAGAGACCTTGGCTCCTCCCCTCTGTTGGAAACACCTGCGCCAGCTTCTATAAATTTCCTCCTCCCCTGCTGGCTCCTCAGTTATTTGTGTTTCCTCCAGAGGGGAGACACCACAGGAACCAGCCAGGAGAGCCAGAGGGAGGCTCAGGAAGCATGTCCTCAAAGAGGAGTAGAGACTCCTAGGTGCAGACACACAGCGGTTGTGACACTAACCTGGTTAAAAACTTTTCTTCATGTTGCCACCCCTGCATCCCTGAGCGCAGGTTGAGGTTGGGGGGGCGCCTTTTTAACACAGAGAGCGGTGAAACGGAGCGCAGCTCCTGCAGTCCCATACCACCGGCAAGTGAGCAGACAAACACGCCTGTATTGGGACTGCACGACCTGTGGCGGGTGACGTCATTTCCGGCCGAAGGGGGCGTGTACTTCGGGGTTCGCGGCTTCCGGTTCCGGCCGCGAATATTGAAAAGGAGCCAGGCATGGGCTGGAGCCGTTCATGCTGTAGCAACAGCAAAGGCTCTGGAGGGACACAAGGATGGCGGATGCAGAGGAATCAGACCGCACTGCTCCAGCAGAAACCAGCTCCAGCCATGTAAAGGTAAGGGGAACCTAGGGTGGAGCTCCCCTGGCCTGAAACACCCCCCCTCTTTAGTGGGACATTTGCAGAGGGGAGGGGAGTAGGTAAAGGACCCACAGGTGTCAGAGGATGGATTCATAAGGCCCCTGGTGAGGCAAGCCTTAATGAAAATGTTGCACTCCTGCAATTTTGTGGGGGAGGTTACTGTCTATTAATTATGGTGGGGTTTTTTCTTATGTCTTTTCAGAAAACGGAAAAAAACAGGGGCCCTCATGTTTCAAAGAGGAGGTGCCCTTCCTGTAAAGTTACCCTTAGGGATTCCTGGGAGAAAGCGTTATGTAAGGATTGTATTACCAATCTAGTACAGGAACATTCTTCAGAGCAGGGTGAGCTGGCGGCATCTGTTAAAGAATTGTCTAATACGTTCGAATCTTTTAAAACCTTTTTTGAAGGGTTTCAAATGCCACAGCTGCAGACTGCTCCTCCAACACAGACAATGTTACCAAAAACGCAGGCAATATCCTCCACTAGTGCAGGTCCTTCGGTAGCCCCTTGAGAGGAGGCAGAAGATGAACCTGACAGTGCAACATCCGGCTCCCAAGAGTCTGAGGGGGAAGCTCTGGATGGGGATTCCAGAAAGCCATCCCAATATAAACTCTCTTTAGAGGAGGTAGATAATCTTTCGGGGGCCATTTATACCACACAGGTATTTCAACAGAAAAGAAACCATTATCTTTGCACGATCAGATGTATGAGGGCTTAGGGGAACAGGAAAAGAGGAATTTTCCTGTTCATGAAGTCCTTGTAGAGGCTATTAAGAAAGAGTGAAAGGAAACCATTCTTTTCTAAGGCCTTAAAGAGACGGTTTCCCTTCACAGAGGATCCAGCATCATTATGGAACAAGACACCAAAATTAGATGCAGCCTTCTCACAGGTGTCAAGGCGCACGGACTTGGAATTTGAGGACATGGGGGTCCTATCCGAGCCAATGGATAAGAGGATGGACTCCTTATTAAAAAAATCATGGGACTCGACAGTGGGTAGCCTGAAGCCAGCTATGGCGGTCACGGTGGTGGGTAGAAACGTAGAGTTCTGGTTAAACCAATTACAGGCTCACATTGAAGAAGGAACTGCGAAGGAGCAGATCCTAGCTTCATTTCCCACACTGCTGCGAGGCATTGCGTATATCGCAGACGCTTCTGCAGAACTTGTTCGGATGGCAGCCAGATCCTCCGCATTAGCTAATTCCACAAGGAGGGCTTTATGGCTAAAGACATGGCAGGGAGACTGTGCTTCTAAAGCCAAGCTCTGCAGGATTCCCTTTACAGGGGACCTGTTGTTCGGACCAGGGTTAGAAAAGGTGCTGGACCGAACCGCAGATAGAAAAAAGGCATTCCCATTAAAGCATAAAGCAAATTGGAAACAGCCACAACAAAATAAGAAGAGGCAAAGAGGGAATACAAGATCCCGCTTTACAACTCCCAAAAGTGAGACCCAGAGGAAACCTTGGGTTCAGAGAGGGAAAAGCAAGGGAGGAGCAATTTTTCATCCTCCTGAGCAGACCCACAAAAAATGACAAGATAGTCACAGTGGGAGGAAGACTGGGGGCCTTACTCCCACAATGGGAAGAGATATCTTCCAACCAATTTATTCTGAGAACAATAAAGGAAGGTTATTGTCTAGAGTTCTCAAGATCACCCCCAAACAGGTTATACATCACCAAACTCCCAAAAAACAAGGAGAGGGCCAGAGGGTTAATGAGATCCTTAAAGGAACTCAAGGAGCAAAGGGTGATCATCAAGGTACCAAAAGAAGAGCGAGGACAGGGTTTTTACTCCCACATGTTCGGGGTGCAGAAACCTTCAGGAAAGGTCAGACCAATCCTCAATCTCAAACCTCTAAACTTGTCTGTAACCTAGAAGAGGTTCAGAATGGATTCCATATATTCAGTAAGGGCGCTATTGTCCCCAAACTGTTATATGGTTTCCATAGACCTAAAGGACGCATACCTCCACATCCCGATACACCAGGAGTGTCAGAAATTCCTAAGATTAGCAATAGAGACGGAAGAAGGAATCATGCAATTTCAATTTCAGGCTCTACCCTTCGGCCTCTAATGTTTACCAAAATTCTGGCCGAAGCTCTGGCAACATTACGGGTCAAAGGCATATCTATCATTGCCTATTTGGACGATCTTCTCCTATTTGCAGAGTCGCCCCGGAAGTTACTAAAAGACCTCAAGAATACGCAGACCTTCCTAGAGAGTCTAGGTTGGCTGGTAAATTTGGGAAAATCCAATCTACAACCCACTCAGCAGATAATATATCTAGGGTATGTCATAGACTCAGCACAACAAAGAGTATTTCTACCCAAAGAGAAAATAGGAAAACTTCAGAGGGAAGTAAGCATACTACAAGCCAACTTGCCATGTGCCATAAGGCATATAATGTCAACGCTGGGGCTGTTAACATCTGCAATCCCAGCGGTACAGTGGGCAGGCCTGCATTTCCGGCCACTGCAGATGTTCCTGTTAAAAATATGGGATCACAGGCAGGAATCCTTAGACACCAAGGTTCTATTACCATCAAGAGTAAAAAGAACCTTATGGTGGTGGAGGAGAACAGAGAACATGAGCGAAGGACGGCTATGGAGCCTACCCATTTCCCGAATAGTAACCACAGACGCAAGTGGCGTAGGGTGAGGAGCACATCTAGGCGCTCAGATAACACAAGGGACTTGGGGAAAGGAGGAGAGGATGAGATCATCCAACTGGAAGGAATTGAGGGCAGTGTGGTATGCACTTCAAACCTTCCAGAAAGAGTTGAGAGGCCATCATTTGCAGGTCAGGTCCGACAATTCGTCAGTGATCGCCTACATAAACAAACAGGGAGGAACAAGAAGTGGAAACCTGTGGACCTTAGCAGAGGAAATCTTGAAATGGGGAGAAGAGAACATACTCTCAATGTCAGCAGTCCACTTGAAGGAGGATCTAAACAAAGTGGCGGATTTCTTCAGCAGGAAAAAAGTGAGAGAAGGCGATTGGGTGCTAAAGCAGAAGGTATTCGAGCAGATTGCGCAAAAATGGGGAATACCTCAGGTGGACTTGTTTGCCTCAAAAGAAAACAGGAAAGTCAGAGCGTTCTTCTCAGGACGGAGCACTCGGGGTGGATGCGTTAGCACAGAGGTGGGCATTCAACATATGCTACGCCTTTCCCCCACCAGTTCTGTTACCAGCGGTAATAAGGAAATTTCGCACGGAGAATACAACACTAATTCTCATAGCGCCTTACTGGCCAAGGAGACCGTGGTTCTCTATGCTCGGAGAACTCGCGGTGGAACCCCCCTGGTTATTACCGATCCAGATCCAGGAAGATCTACTCTCCCAGGGTCCAGTACACTGCCCCCAAGTGGAAAGATGGAACTTGGCCGCATGGTGTCTGAGGAGCAGTTGCTGGAAGCAAAAGGGTTCTCAGATCATCTAATAGACACACTGCTGAAAAGCAGAAAGATAGAGACACGCAACATCTACCAGAAAGTATGGAGGTGTTTTAACAGATGGTGCACAGACAATAACTTCAACACACAGAGCTCAGTGTCAGTCCTAGAATTTCTGCAGAGCGGGATAGACAAAGGACTAAGTCTTAGCACGCTGAAGAGTCAAGTGTCAGCGCTTTCAGTTTACCAGGAAAAGAGATTAGCATCTGATCCATGGGTAATCAGACTCTTTAGATCACTGAGCAGACAAAGACCGATACAAAGTACAGTCTTTCCAAAGTGGGATCTGTCATTAGTGCTGCAAACTATGACAGCAGACCCCTTTGAACCATTGGATAGTTGCAGCCTGAAGATGCTGACACTTAAAGCAGTCTTCCTGGTGGCAATTACTACAGCCAAAAGGGTTTGTGAGATAGAGGCCCTATCCATTAGGCCCCCCTTTTTTCAGATTTTTTCGGATCGCATAATATTTAAGATGGATCCGGGATTTCTGCCTAAGGTGGCCTCGAAATTCCACAGAGGCCAAGAGATTGTGTTACCATCGTTTTGCCCAAATCCTTCTAAAGAACAAGAGGTCAGGTTCCATAGTCTAGACGTCAGGAGATGCATCTTGCATTATTTAGAAACAACAAAACATATTAGGAAGACGGATTCCTTATTTATTTTGATTTCTGAAGCAAGGAAAGGGCATAAGGCCTCAAGACGCACCATAGCCAGATGCCTAAAAGAAGCCATTGAACAGGCTTATAGGTTAGGAGGTATGCAGGTCCCAGAGGGTATCAGGGCACACTCCACAAGGGCAATGGCAGCGTCACAAGCAGAGAGAGCTGGAGCAACGTCGGAACAGATTTGTAAAGCAGCAACCTGGTCCAGCTTTGCCATCTTTGTAAAACACTATAGAGTGGATCTTTGGGTGGCTAAAGATCAGACCTTTGGACGCAAGGTCTTACAAGCCGTGGTCCCGCCCTAGGGGTAAGTGCTCGTTTATCCTCTAAGGTGGCTGTCCTGAAAGACAATTAGGGGAAAAACGAAGTTACTTACTGGTAACGTTCTTTCCCAGAGTCTTTCAGGACAGCTGGGTACCCACCCAATTGTGTATTAAAGACACAGAGATTTCCTTACAGGAAATGTTATATATTGAATTATGTTTATCATATGTTCTTGTGTCTCCCCAGCGAACTGGAGGTGCTCTTTAAAGAACTGAGGAGCCAGCAGGGGAGGAGGAAATTTATAGAAGCTGGCGCAGGTGTTTCCAACAGAGGGGAGGAGCCAAGGTCTCTCAGGTGGCTGTCCTGAAAGACTCCGGGAAAGAACGTTACCAGTAAGTAACTTCGTTTTTTTAGCTGCGGATGCTCTACAATGTAAAAGCAATCCAAGCTGCTAAAAAGCAGCTGGATTGCTTTTACATGTGCCTTCCACATGCCAGTCCTGCCACCTTCCACTGCCTTCCTGGGCTCTCCCGTCCCACCGAGGAGCCTGAGACTGAAGCCGGCAGTGAAAGCATGTGATCAAGCTAATCTCAATTTTATCAGATGCTTTTAATGGCAGAAGAGAACTCTGGGGTTTAATAGACCCCAAATGTCTAAAGAGTACCTGTACCCATGTCATCACAAGGGATGTTATTCATCCCTTGTGATAACAATAAAGTTGATAAAAAAAATTAAAGAGTGTAAAAATGTAAATAAATTAAATAATTTAAAAAAAAAGTAAACCACCCTAGTCACCCCCCCCATGCTCAAGCATAAAGGCAAACACATATGTAGGTCACGCACGCATATGTAAACGGTGTTCACATGTAAGGTTCTGCGCCATAAACGTTATAGCAAGAGTGATATTCCTAGCAGCACACCTCCTTAGTAATGCTGGCCATACACTATACGAAAAATCGGCCGAAAAATCGTTCATATAGACACTTCGTTTGTTTTTCGGCAAGTTAATGGGCACAAATTGATAATCGTTTGTGACGTTTTTGTGGAAAAAAAACGAACGGCAAGTTTGGAAAATTTCTGCCGAACGTACGATAAATTGCAAGGTTAATGTGTTTCCTGTCCGAACTGTCTGCACTAGGTATATGTAAAAAAACGAACAAAAAATTATTTATTTATGTCCACTGAACAATTTATCGGTCATTACATAGCACGATCGTTTGCGGTCACGGTCGAACGTTCATTCTTCGAAAATGTGTTCGGCCGATTGTTCGTATAGTGTATGGCCAGCATAACTCTAAACTGGTAATCTGTAAAGGCTTATAAAGCGTCGCTTATGGAGAATTTTAAGTACCGTATTTTGGCACCAATCCACGAGCATGCGCGATTTTAAAGCATGGCATGTTGGGTATCTATTTACTTAGCGTAAGATAATTTTTTTGTATTTTACCAAGCAATGGGTAATATTTTTTTTGTGCATTAAATTTCATTAAAAAGGATTTTTTCCCAAAAAGTTGCGTTTGGAAAATGTCTGTGCAAATACCCTGTGACATAAAATATTGCAACACCCACGATTTTATTCTTCTTAAAAATATATATACTGTATGTTTGGGGGATCTATTTAATTTTCTAGCAAAAAAAGATGATGTTTACACTTGTGTGAGAAGTGTGAGACAAGGCCCAATAGGCAAGTGGAAATACAAATACATTTAGCTTTACAATACTGTGCAAAAGTTTTAGGCAAAATTGTAAAATTAACATGTTTTCATAATTAAAGCAATAGATAGTTTTTATTTATCAATTAACAACCTACTGAGTGCATAAATAGAAAAAACAAACAAAATCAAATCGTTTTTTGGTGTGTCCACTCTTTGCCTTTAAAACAGCATCAACTCTCCTACGTGCACTTGTACACAGTGTTTTAGGAAATCAGCAGGATGTTCTAAACATCTAGGAGAGTACTGTATAGCAACGTATATTATGAGGCACTGGTAGACAGGATTATGGAAGGTGTGTATGCATCACCTAGGTTTCTCACATGCACATGGTGAGGGATTCCAGAATTCATGGAAAACTATATATATATATATATATATATATATATATATATATATATATATATATATATATATATATATATATATATACACACACACACAATCCTAGACCTACAGTTGATCCAAAGGAAAGCAAAAAAACCCAGCAATTTGCTCTAGCAGGGCAAAAAAATCCTTCCTGATCCCCCCAGAGGCAATTAGATATTCCTTGGATCAACTTTACCTATAAATGTTAGTATCCAGTGATATTATGTACATTTAGGAAATAATCCAGGCCTTTTTTATAGCAATCTACTGAGCTGGCCTATTCCACATTTCCACAGCTCTTAAGCCCTGTACGCATGAGCTAAATGTTGGTGGACATCGGCCGGTTAAAAAAAAAAAGGCTGACATTCAGCCCGTGTGTATGTCGGTCGTTCAGGCAGAGGCCAGCCGCTTGGCTGGCTTCTATCGGTCGAGCATGCTGGAAAATCAGCAGCTGACCGACTCCTGATCAGCGTTCTCAGCCAATGGCAGAGAGCGCTGATTAGAGTGTTTTGGCAGGAGGGGCATCCCCCTGTCAGAACACAACAGCTAGATCACTGCACTAACTTTGCATAGTTAGTACAGCGGCTTCAATCAGGGCTGACTGTTTGTTTGTTTTGTTTTGTTTAACCTGCTGGGTTGGGTGTGTACCAGGCATTACTGTAAAGAAGCCTTTCTGTATTTGGAGATGAAATTTCTTTTCCTCTAGATGTAGAGAGTGCCCCCTTGTCCTCTGTGATGACCTTAAAGTGAATAACTCAACACCAAGTTCTCTATACGAACCACTTGTGTATTTATACATGTTGATCATATCCCCCCCCTCCCCCAATCTCCTCTTCTCAATAAAGAATAAGTTCACCAACTCAGCATAATACTGTGCAATTCACATTATGTGCTATTAATGACTTTACCCGACTAAGACATAGGTAATACAGAAGAAAAATGCTCTAAAATATGTCACACTCTGTCAAGGTCATTTGCACATTTACTTGTGAATGACATTACCTGTATCTTGCATTTTAGGTTCAATGAGTGTAAAAGGGTGTAAAATCCTGAAATCAGATTAGGGTGAAAGAACTGGAAAACATCAGGCTTGAAGGGAAAAGCTAGTCACATTGTCTGACAAATATCTTACACAAGACTGGTTTAAAGATTATTGTTTTAAATACATTGCATTGACCTTTGCAGTCAGGATTACTGCCACATTCACATTTGTTACAGTATTATTAAAGTAATTTATAGGTAAATTCAAAGTAATTTTCAGTAAAAATCTGCAAGCCATATAATTTCTATAATTCATTATGACTCTTTTCTCTGGTGCAATATACGTTCCATTTTAATAAGCAATTTATTATATCAGTTCAAAGGTGAAATTAAATTGTAGCTAATAAGAGGGTAGTAGGTAAGACGGTAAAGATAAAAATAAACCAGCTGCCTTATTCATGAGATATACTATATATGCTAGGCATTACCAAACAGAGAAAACGGGCAAGCTTTTCTGCATCGTTTGAAGAACAGTTCTACCTAAACCTGACATTTCACTATGGAAAGAGGTTTAGAGGATAAAGGAGTCATTTGTATACTGGTACGTGTTTATTTTAAATATTTAACCAGTCTGGAGGAAATGTAAAGAAGATGTATACATGTTCTCTAAACCTGTTTATTTAAAATGAGAACAGAACATAGTGAAATAGTAGGCCTGTACTAAATTAGTCCCTTAAGTGCGTAAAATCCCATTTGCAAGTTTGCTCATTTTTTTTTTTCTCCAGGTAGAAAAGCTGCTGATGCAAGATCTTCTATTAGTATTTTGATATTTTGTGTAGTATTTTGATGCCTGCAGAAATCAGTAGTCATACCTTCTGTTAAATTCTCTACCAATATGAATCAGAATGTGCTGGGGATTACACAGCCAAATATGCAGTACAGAAGAAAGGAAGGGTGCCTATATTAAAGTGATTGTAAAGGTAAAAATGTTTTAAAAAACAAAATAACAAACATATCATACTTTCCTCCACTGTGCAGCTCATTTTGCACAGTGTGGCCCCGATCCTGCTCTTCTGGGGTCCCTCGACGCCTCTTGCGGCTCTTCACCACATCTGGTAACCCCCTCGGAGAAGCGATTCCCTGAGGGGGTTACCTTGAAGGCGCGCTCCCGAGTCCATCATTCAGCGTCCATAGAGGCCGAACGCAGGACTCGGCCCCACCCCCGTCGCTCGTGTCATTGGATCGGATGGACAGCAGCAGGAGCCAATGGCTGCGCTGCTATCAATCTACCCAATCGACAGCCAAGAACCCCGGGCAGAGAGACAGTGCGTCCCCGTGGGTCAAGTTTGAGAGATCAGGTAAGTAAAACTGGGGGGCTGGTCACTGACAGGTGTTTTGTTCACCTTAATGCATCGGATGCATTAAGGTGAAAAAAACACGAACCTTTACAACCCCTTTAAGCTGAGAAATGGATAGGCTTACCATTCTTCCAATGTAATTATTAGCAGCCAGACATTTTACCTCAGACAGACCATCACCTGATCCACATACACACAGTCCTTTTACAACAAAAAGATGTGGAATTTCAGCTGCCTCTGACCATGCTTTAAGGGTTTGTATTGTCTTCTTCTGGATCAACTGTGGGTATAGGGTTCTGTATTTGGAGGTTTTTGTTTTATTTATTCATTTTTTTCTATTGGTTGAACTAGATTCACGCTTGTCTTTTTTTCATCCTCATTAACTATGTAACAATAAATTTAAGACACACATAGAGTTTATTTTTTTCCAACATTTTCTCTTTTTTGACGTTAAACGCATATTTGTTTCAATTAGAAGGTGCTTTGGCCTCAGCAGATCTATCTATGGCATGGCAGGTACTTCACTGTGTTTGTCTGGGCAATCAATTGTTTAGCACCAAGGCATTGCATCTCCGGTACTTAGCATATGGGTAAGCACCAACTAGGGCCTGCGGCACTTCCCCAGGGAAACACTTGAGCTTGGGTGAGCCACTGGCATTGTAAATGCTTCACGCAATGTTGTTTTTTAGCAGCTTCCACAGTAGCAGATTGGTTGAGATATTCACTCAGCTACTTACCTCAAAGCCACTACTCCTGACAGCTCAAAGCTGTCACCCTAGATGTTCCCTCCCAGCTGCTCTCCAGGGATTGACTGAGGAGAGACCACAGCTTTCTTCCTTCTCCATAGGTGCCAAACCCAGGAAACAGAGGCCAGGCTCTTTCCAAAATCACTGGGCAGACCCTGCTTCCTATACAAAATGTAACCCTTCCTGGGATGGTGAATGTTAAAGGACTATTTCATTTTGCCCTGTATGGACAAAGTAAATGGTCACTTTAAGTGTTGTATATAGCTTCTGTAAGACACAAGAAGGCAGCTATTGGTTAGAAATCACCATTATTTTTAACAAAACATAGAAAAGATAAACTTCTTTTTTTAAATCACATAATATACTAATGGCAGCTATTCTTAGAAGGCAGTGTACATGTAGATAAAAGTGGTTGTAAACCCTTACATTTATGCAGTGAAGTGACTAGCATCAGGTAATACACAGAGATTAAATAAATCCTCCTACATAAATTGTACCTGTTTATTCTGCAGCACTCTCTCCTCTAGAGCCTTCTAAGACACATTTTACACAGTATCAATTACACCCCTTTCACACTGGAGTGTTTTGCAGGCGCTATATCGTTAAAAATAGTGCCTGCAAACTGCCCTAAAACAGCTGCTCTATGCACTCCGGTGTGAAAGCCCGAGGGCTTTCACACTGGAGCGGTGCGCTGGCAGGGCGTCAAAAAAAGTCCTGGCAGCAGCTTCTTTGGAGCGGTAAAGGAGCGGTGAACTCACTGCTCCTCCACCGCTGCTCCCCATTGAAATCAATGGGGCAGCGCTGCGATACGCTCCGGCGGCGGTTTGCGGGCGGATTTAACCCCTTTTCGGCCGCTAGCGGGGTGTTGAAACCGCCCCGCTAGCGGGCGAATAGCGCCGCTAAAACAACGGTAAAATAAAATAGCGCCGCTTTACCACTGACAGGGGTCTAATGCCGCGTACACACGGTCGGACTTTTCACCTACAAAAGTCCGACAGCCTGTCCGACATACTTCCGACGTACCTTCGGCGGACTTGCGGCAGACTTTCTTACGAACGGACTTGCACACACACGACCACACAAAAGTACGAAAGCCTAGTACGCGGTGACGTACACCAAGTCCGACGAGACTATAAAACGGAAGTTCAATAGCCCGTACGACACCCTTTGGGCTCCTTCTGCTAATCTCGTGTTTATCTCGTGTTAGTAGAAGTTTGGTGAGAGACGATTCGCGCTTGTGAGACTCGTATTTTTCAGTTCGTTTTAACTGTTGTTCAGTCTGTGCTTGTGAGGTTTGTATCTGCTTTTCAGTGCGTTTGGTCAGTTGGCATTGAGAAATCTTTGTTTTATTGGCCGCTCGTTCCTGATTTTCAGGTCGTTCTTCACAGGCCTTGCTGTTCTTCAGTGCGTTCTGTTTAGTGCGTTCTGACCAGCCGACCGTTTTGAAGCCATGTTACCTGTACGTACTCGTCGTAGAGCTCGTGCATTGTATGTGCTTGGTGCTGTAGTTTATTCTTCAGCCCAAGACCAGTCCATGAACAGGGCGAGGAGGAGTTCATGGACCAAGAATTGGTTGCTTCAGCGTGACCAGTTCTGTCACATGCCTTTGCTCCGTGAGATCCGTGAGAATAATCCTGAGGATTTCAGGAACTTTCTCCGGATGACGGACCCCGTTTTTGACCGTTTGTTGGCTTTGCTGACCCCCTATATCAGCAGGCAGGATACCTGCATGAGGCAAGCCATCACTCCGGAGCAGAGGCTGGTCGCTACCTTGCGGTATTTGGCCACAGGGAGAAGCCTGCAGGACCTTAAGTTCTCGACAGGCATCTCCCCCCAGGCTCTGGGGATCATTATCCCAGAGACCTGTTCTGCCATCATACAGGTCCTGCAGAAGGACTATATTAAGGTAAGATATTTTTCTTTTATTAGCATCACATGTTCTTTTATGTAATCTTTGATAATGTAATGTATTTCTTGCTTCAAACACTACTTACCATCATTGCAATATAGTGTGAATGTCCCCTTTTTATCCTCACACATGCTGGAATTTTTTCCTGTTATTTTTTGTCATGCATGTATATTTTCCTTCAATAACCTTCCCAGCATGAAGTGATGGGAACATATCCACCTAGTCTACTCATTTTGAATGTATTTTGTTGGAGTGTATTTAGTGTGCTTATAATTAGCAATTATCTAGATTTCACAACCCCCCCACCCCCCCCCACCTAAACTCACTCCAAATAGTGTGCTGCTAATGAGCAATTATCTAGATTTCACAACCCCCCCACCCCCACCCCCACCTAAACTCACTCCAAATAGTGTGCTGCTAATGAGCAATTATCTAGATTTCACAACCCCCCACCCCCCCCCCACCTAAACTCACTCCAAATAGTGTGCTGCTAATGAGCAATTATCTAGATTTCACAACCCCCCCACCTAAACTCACTCCAAATAGTGTGCTGCTAATGAGCAATTATCTAGATTTCACAACCCCCCCACCCCCACCCTCGTTAAAATTTGCTTGAATGTTCTGTGGTGTTGATTTGTCTAAAGCAAATATATGTTGCAGTTTGCAAAATGCATGTGCACTCTACAAGTGCATTTGTTCCAGTGCTTTAGTAAATGAGCAGAAGCTCTGCTGATTTCCATCATCAAATCATATGCAAGCCTCAAAGTGTTTTCATTAATTGCCCTTGCCTGTGATTGTGTACTCCTTGCAACATGAATGCCTTTTTACATTACCTCATTTACTGTAAGCTGGTTAGCAACTGCACCTGCAGAGTGCGACAACTGCAGTCTTGTAGCCTTTTTAGTCCCTAAATTCCTGCGTGTCCTAAAAGTAATTTTTTTTAGGGATTTCCCAACCCCCTAAAATGTAATCAATGTTCCATCAGAGGGGGTGAGCAATCTGATAAGTGTGCCTTTCCATATTAGTTATTCCAAAAGAATTAAATTATTGAATGTTATACTGATGCTGGGGAATAATGTTTTTAATTGTCTAATTTTCTTGCAATGTTAGCTTCCAAATTAATTGATTTTGGTTTTCTTGTTTGATTCCCCAGTTTCCTTCAACGCCACAGGAATGGCAGACTGTGGCATCCCATTTTGCCAGCCGTTGGGACTTTCCCAATTGTGGAGGGGCTATAGATGGGAAACATGTCCACATTGTGCCACCACCCCATTCGGGGTCATATTATTTTAATTATAAGGGGTTCCACAGTATTGTTTTAATGGCGGTGGTGTCGGCACACTATGATTTTTTATATGTGGACGTGGGGAAGAATGGCCGGATGTCGGATGGAGGAGTATTTGCCCAGACGGAGTTCTGCCAGCGTCTCCAGAGTGGTGGCCTGGGATTGCCACCTGATGAGGATAACGTGGAAGGACTCCCCTTTGTCTTCATTGCCGATAAAGCCTTCGCTCTCAGCAAGCACCTCATGAGGCCATTCCCCCAAAGAACCCTCACCCCGGAGAGGAGGGTTTTTAATTACCGGCTGGCCAGAGCTAGAAGAGTGGTTGAGAATGCGTTTGGAATTCTGGCCAGCCGGTTCCGCCTGTTTCAAACAGCCATTAATTTGGCGGAATACAAACTTCATTTTATCATTTTATCGTGCTGCATTCTGCACAACTTTTTAAACAAGCATTCTACCAATTATATAGGCACAGTTGGGCCTGAGGCCGGACAAATAGAAGCCAACCTTACAGGCCTGGATACTGTCCGTACTGGCTTGGCCCCCCAAAGTGCCCGTCAAGTTAGACAGCAATATGTTAATTATTTTATGGGTAGGGGGGCCATTGCAATGGGCCAGGATATATAATTTTTTACAATAAAAAAAATATTGCTGAAATCTGGCATTATATTTATTGCTTGCCTTTCTTTTGGGCTGTCTCCTAGGTTATGGTCGAGCAGTTGTAGTGCCAACTGTATTTGAATTTTAAAAATGTCTAAATAAGCTGCATTGCCACTGTAAACAACTTTTTTACAATTATAACCAAACTGATACTGAGCCTTGAAATAACAAACCACACATTTTTGAAAATCCTATAAGGAGATGTTTTTATTAATGGTTGTTATGCATTCAGTTCTGCATTTAGTATAAAATGTTCATAGACAAAAATATAATGATATCTTAATAATGTAGCAAAATATAATTATATTTAAATATTTCTACCTAATCCACAAAAAAATATTTTTGGCTTTTTGATTTTCGCAAACAGGGTTTTTTTTTTTTGGAAAATCAAGTTTTGTTTTTTTTTTTTTTTTTAAAAGCAAGTTTTTTTTATTTTTTTTTTTGGATTTTTAATCAAGTTTTTTTATTTTTTTGGTTTTTTAAAATTAATTTTTTTATTTTTTTTGGTTTTTTAAAATCAATTTTTTGATTTTTTTGGTTTTTTAAAATTAATTTTTTTTTTTTTTTGTTTTTTTTCAAATCAATTTTTTGATTTTTTTGGTTTTTTAAAATTAATTTTTTTTTTTTTTTTGAGTTTTTTCAAATCAATT